>NC_088231.1:707500-825000 GCF_036934945.1 Oncorhynchus masou masou | reverse complement strand
AATGAGGAGGGAGTTTCTCTCGAATGAACTTGTCCTCTGCAGCAGAAGTAACTCTAGGTCTTCCTTTCCTGTGGTTTATGGTTTTTGTGACTGCACTTGAAGAAACTTTCAGTGTTCTTGAAATGTTCCGGATTGACTGACCTTCATGTCTCAAAGGAACGGGCCACCGCCGATGGATTGTCGTTTCTCTTTGGGAGGAGGACACAATGGAGTTGTCTTATTTTAACTGTTCTTGATATAATATGGACTTGGGGAAATCTTTTGTGTGTCGTCTGCATAGCAGATAGGAAAGGTTATATCTGAGAGCGCGTGAGGAGACAGAACTATCACCTTCATGTCTCTATAATTGTTGACACAGTGCTGCTATCTGAGGTAGGACGAAAATAGCTGGCCAGCAACCTCGCTCTAGACTAACATTGTCTTAAGGGACGGCTATGTAGCTGGCAGCTACGATCAAGTTGATGTAATGAAGTGAAATGAAAAGGTCCCCTGTGATAATGGTCTGTGGAGCAGGCGGAATGTTGACCGGGTAGAGTTGTTGGGAGGCCGGCTACAAGCTTTTCATCTAGGTGGCACAGGGTAGGGAAATTAAGAAATCACTCTAAGTCTACAACTCTAAAATGATGCACAATAGCCTCAGGCTAGTCTTGTGACTGTAAGAAGTTTCCAGTGCGGGAGAGCTGCTAAGGGGACGGCACGCTCAAGAGTTTGAGAGAAAGAAAGAAGGGGATACTTCACGCTGACACTAATGAGTTGAGGCAGATGATTGTTTAAGTTTTTAGCTCAGTGCTTGGACTTAGCTAGCAAAGGATGCAGAAAGGGAAGAGAGGAGGGTAGCTAGCTGTGGGCAGATACTTGGATACAAGATAATTATGCAATTGTCGTTGACAAAGTACGGCTATGTAGCTGGCTAAGAAGAAATTGAGCTAGGAAAGATTAGACAAATCAAACCGGTACTATAACTGTAATGAAAAGTTATACTGCGGACCAGAAGTAGATACCACCAGAACCGGAAAATGATCACCCCTACCTTGTCACAACACAACTGATTGGCTCAAATGCATTAAGAAGGGAAGAAATTCCACATATTAACAAGGCACACCTGTTAATTTTTAATTTTTTAATTTTACCTTTATTTTACTAGGCAAGTCAGTTAAGAACAAGTTCTTATTTTCAATGATGGCCTAGGAACAGTGGGTTAACTGCCTGTTCAAGGGCAGAACGACAGATTTGTACCTTGTCAGCTCGGGGATTCGTACTTGCAACCTTTCGGTTACTAGTCAAACGCTCTAACCACTAGGTTCAAGTGTCCTAATGCATTCCAGGTGACTATCTCATGAAACTGGTTGACAGAATGCCAAGAGTGTGCAAGGCTGTCATCAAGGCAAAGGGTGAAGAAGAATTTGAAGAATCTCAAATATAAAATATATTTTGATTTGTTTAACACTTTTTTGGATTCAATATGTGTTATTTCATAGTTTTGATGTATTTACTATTATTCTATGTAGAAAATAGTAAACATTTAAAAATAACTTGAATGAGTAGGTGTGTCCAAACCTTTGACTGGTACTGTATATATATATATTTGTTTTGTCTAGCACACTCCTTTTCTAAAATCTGACTGTGTGAATGTTTGGTTTGATTCACTGAAACAAAACATGAACTAGCCTACAAGGAACTTTCAATGTGTAATAGAGTCATCTAAAAACAAAACCAATGAACCTGGGTTGGGGTCAATTCAATTTCAACTAAATTCAAAAACTCAAAACTCCTCATAGAAAACCATGAATAATTCTTAAATTTGATCAAATCTAAAATAATCTCAATTCATCCCTGCAGTTACCTCCATCACTGGACCAAACCATACAGTAAAACATAACCTTTTTGAATCCTCCAGACTGCATTTGTCGAAGAAGGCAGCCATTAGCTTTGAGGAGCTGTGGGAGGCCATAAGAGAGTCTGGAGCAGGTGGACCAGCCACTTGGTTTAACCCCACCCAGGAACCCAGCACAGCCCCTCCCCTTTCTCCAGCTAAAGTCACAGCCTCCCAGACCCTATCCCTATTGCGGGGACAGGCCCAGAACAGGTAAGTCTGAATTGAGGACACCCATCCCCTAAGTATTGTGAAACGATGCCGGATTCAAAACTTTGAATTTTCCAATTTAAATGATTATCCAAAATTCTTGCAACCAATATAATGTTATATATATGGGGGATACAACCATCCCAGCTCTGAAGATTTTTTTTGCGAAGAAACAGAATCATTAGAATATTTGTTTTGGTACTGTCCATATGTAGCTTGTTTTTGGTTGCAGGTTCAGGAATGGCGGAAGAATTGCAACATTTACCTGACGCTAACTCTGCAAAAAGCAATGCTGGGGGATTTGAAAAGTCATAGTCAATCGATCAACAATATAATAATACGTTTAGCAAAACATTTGATCTTTAATTTACAATCTGTAGAAGCTATGAGAATAGAAAGGTAAAATGTATATAGTATGTAAAAGATGGAAGTAGAAGCCTAACTGTTGTTGTCCATTAGTTTACTCCATTAGGGGAGGGATGGCAGGGTTAGGAGAACATAATAAAGGAAAATGTATAAATACATTTTATATTCTAAAATTTATGAAATTAAGTTTTTTCCCTCACCAATCTAAACACAATGCCCATAATAACATAGCGAAAACAGGTTTTAAGAAATAAAAAAAACGGAAAAACTTTATTTACATAAGTATTCAAACCCTTTGCCACGAGACTCGAAATTGAGCTCAGGTGCATCCTGTTTCCATTGATCATCCTTGAGATGTTTCCACAACTTGATTAGAGTCCACCTGAGGTAAATTCATTAGATTGGAAATTATTTGGAAAGGCACACACCTGTCTATATAAGTTCCCACAGTTAACAGGGCATGTCAGAGCAGACACCAAGCCATGAGGTCGAAGGAATTGTCCGTAGTGCTTCGAGACAGGATTGTGTCGAGGCACAGATCTGGGGAAAGTTACCAAAAAATGTCTGCAGCATTGAAGGTCCCCAAGAACACAGTGTCTGCCATCATTCTTAATTGGAAGAAGTTTGGAACCACCAAGAATGATGAATGAGAATGATGGCAGACACTGTGTTCTTGGGGACCTTCAATGCTGCAGACATTTTTTGGTAACTTTCCCTCTTCCTAGAGCTGGCTTTCCGGCCGAACTGAGCAATTGGGGAAGAAGGACCGTGGTCAGGGAGGTGACCAAGAACCCGATGGTCACTCTGACAGAGCTCCAGAGTTCCTCTGTGGAGGAGGGACAACCTTCCAGAAGGACAACCATCTCTGCATCACTCCACCAATCAGGCATTTATGGTATAATGGCCAGACAGAAGCCACTCCTCAGTAAAAGGCACATGACGGCCTCTTGGAGTTTGCCAAAAGGCACCTAAAGGACTCTCAGACCATGAGAAACAAGATTCTCTGGCCTGATGAAACCAAGATTGAACTCTTTGGCCTGAATGCCAAGCGTCTAGAGGAAAGCAGTCACCGCTCATCACCTGGCCAATACCATCTCTACGGTGAAGCATGGTGGTGGCAGCATCATGCTGTGGGATGTTGTGGAAGACTATAGTTAGGATTGAGGGAACGATGAATGCTGCTCCACAGCGCTCGGGACCTCAAACTGGTGCGACACCTCACATCCAACCTGACAGATCTTGAGATGATCTGCAGAGAAGAATGAGAGAAATTCCCCAAATATAGGTGTGCCAAGCCTGTAGCGTCGTATCCAAGAAGACTTGAGGCTGTAATCGCTGCCAAAGGTATTTCAACTAAGTACTGAGTAAACAGTCTGAATACTTATGTAAATGTCATATTTCAGTTTTTTATTTTTAATACATTTGCAAACATTTAAAAAATATTGTACTTTGTCATTACGGGGTATTCTGTGTAGATTGATGAGGGGGAAAAACTATTTAATCAATTTTAGAATAAGGTTGTAACTTAACAAAATGTGGAAAAAGTCAAGGGTTCTGAATACTTTCCAAATGCACTGATTTGTTTTATAAGTATAAATATTGTAAGTCATGCTATGGTTGTGCCGGAGTTGTACTTCAGACTTTAATTTGTAAGTCGCTCTGGATAAGAGCGTCTGCTAAATGACTTAAATGTAAATGTAAATGTTAAGGAAAGTGTGAGTGTGTTATGGCTGAGATCTGCAAGTGTCAGACAGGTAGAGCGGATGGTTAAGTTAGCATCTCTATTGCCTTCCTGAGAGCTGAAGTACTGTCGCCCCCCCAGCCTAGAAATGCCTTGGCAATGCAGTGTCTAAATTCCAACATAGTGAAATCATGATATTGGCTGTGACAGATACTGTACCACAACCCCAAAAACGACATTACTAGACCATCAGTTCTGAAATCTCTGGGTCAAAGAAGACTGGGGATTGACTAACCCTGGAAAGATAACTCTAGACAAAAGGCAGGCTTAGGGTGAGTTAGCTACAAAGCTTTCGGGAAACTCACCCCCTGGATAGTTAGATTCAAACAATGCAGAGCCAAAATGGCCCTTTCTGTTTTAAGTTAATGCTGACGCAATTCTCCCGCTTTAGAGCAATCTCAGTTCAAACTTGGTAGGATGCTTTAAACACTGGGCACATTCATACTCCCTTTCTATCGACAGAGGAGCCCAAAACCACAGGACTCAGGGGAAAGGAGATTATTTAAGTATTTACCTCTTCTCTTTGGTGCCATTGTCGGGGTGTCAAATGGTGTGTGTGTGTGTATATGTGTGAGTGTGTGGGTGTGGGCGCATGCGCAAGAGATAGTTTGTCATCAGCAGCTCTCGACCAGGGAGGTATGTGTGTCTCCCCTGTCAGGGCAAACTGGCAAACCGACTGTGGTGGACAGACAAACACACAGACACACACATAAACACATTCCAGCGGAGGCTGAGAAGGCCTGAGAGCCACCAGTTCAGAAATCCCCGTGACCAATTAGGAAGACCTGGAGACTCCTAGTCAGTTGGAGCAAAGAGAAGGGGAGAGGGGGAGTGAGAGACCGGGGGTGGGTGGGAGAGGGAGAGAAAGAGAAAGAGGGAAGAGTGAGGGAAAGAGAGCAGGAGGGGATTGAAAGGGAGGGAATACAAGAGAAAGAGTGACCAAAAAGAACAGCATGAAAAACGAGGCAGTCGTGTAAAGTAACTAAGTACTAACTAAGTACTACTTAAGTCGTTTTTGGGAATATGTGTACTCTACTTTACTATTTATATTTTTGACTACTTTTTGCCAAATATATGTAATTTTGCTCCCATACATTTTCCCTGACACCCGAAAGTACCAGTTACATATCAAATGCTCAGGCAGGACAGCAATATGGTCCAATTTAAAAACCTATCAATATAACACGTTGTCATCCCTACTGACTGATCTGGCCGACTCACTAAGCAGAAATAATGTGCTTGTAAATTATATCTGAGTGTTGGAGTGTGCCCCTGGCTGTCCTTACATTTAAAAAACAAGAAAAATGTGTCTGGTTTGCTTAATAAAATAAATTTTATTTACTTTCACCTTTTACTTTTACTCAAGTATGACAATTGAGTACTTTTTCCACCACTGTACTTAATTAAGTACATTTAAAACCAGATACGTTTAGACTTTTACACAAGTAGTATTTTACTGTGTGACTTTCACACACTTTTACTTGAGTCATCTTTACTTGAGGTATCTTTACCTATATTCAAGAATGACAATTGAGTACGTTTTCCACTGAAAGGAGGAGAGAGAAAGTAAGAGGGTGGAGAGAAATGGAACTCAGGAATAGAGAGGAGTTAGAGTGACAGATAAAACGGTGAGAGCAAGAGAAAAGGGTGAGGGAGAGAAAGAAAAACTCAGGAAGAGAGAGGAGTGAGAAGCACAGAAAGGAGAGAGAGAGAGAGAAACGAAAGAGAGAGGGAGGGAGAGTCAAATGGTTGTGAACTCTTTAATCCTGTTACCCCTTACTGATGTGTCTGATTGACAGGACTTTTTGCTCGCTTTCCATAAGGCGTTCACCCGCAGGCGTCCTAGTATTGTTATCTTTTGAAAACGTCTGTTAGTCAGTCACACTAGCAGCCACCCTGTGGACACTAGGCTACATTTATAAAGTAAGTAAAAGTAACTAGCCTTGCACAAGCCTAGGCATTTGTGCGAGCCAGAATGGCTCATTGGAAATGGAAACTATCTGTTTATGTAGCCTGAGGCAGCTTGATGTACAAGTACACCGCCTGGACAGGACACTAGTCTATCGCAGGGCCTTACACCCAATCTATCTCCTTAACATTTATAAAGTATTAGTGTCAAATTTTCCAAAGATCAACTTTTTGGTCACCACCTATGAAGTCTATGCAAGTCTAAAAAATGATTGAATATTTGGATATCACTACTTAATTGGAGTGACATTTGGAAAACAAAGAAGCAGTCTTTTTTAATAGAGATCGTACTGTATATCTGCAATATGAATGCAACCAAGAATATGCTATCTTTGGTGCATAAATAGTCATCATGAATCCAAACACCCACACACACACACAGTATGTACAGTGGGGCAAAAAAGTATTTAGTCAGACACCAATTGTGCAAGTTCTGCCACTTAAAAAGATGAGAGAGGCCTGTCATTTTCATCATAGGTACACTTCAACTGTGACAGACAAAATGAGAAGAAAAATCCAGAAAATCACATTGTAGGATTTTTAATGAATTTATTTGCAAATTATGGTGGAAAATAAGTATTTGGTCACCTACAAACAAGCAAGATTTCTGGCTCTCACAGACCTGTAGAGGCTCCTCTTTCCTCCACTCGTTACCTGTATTAATGGCACCTGTTTGAACTTGTTATCAGTATAAAATACACCTGTCCACAACCTCAAACAGTCACACTCCAAAATCCACTATGGCCAAGACCAAAGAGCTGTCAAAGGACACCAGAAACAGAATCTGCAATAGGTAAGCAGCTTGGTTTGAAGAAATCAACTGTGGGAGCAATTATTAGGAAATGGAAAACATACAAGACCACTGATAATCTCCCTGGATCTGGGGCTCCACGCAAGATCTCACCCCATGGGGTCAAAATGATCACAAGAACGGTGAGCAAAAATCCCAGAACCACACGGGGGGACCTAGTGAATGACCTGCAGAGAGCTGGGACCAAAGTAACAAAGCCTACCATCAGTAACACACTACGCCGCCAGGGACTCAAATCTTGCAGTGCCAGACGTGTCCCCCTGCTTAAGTCAGTACATGTCCAGGCCCGTCTGAAGTTTGCTAGAGAGCATTTGGATGATCCAGAAGAAGATTGGGAGAATGTCATATGGTCAGATGAAACCAAAATATAACTTTTTCGTAAAAACTCAACTCATCCTGTTTGGAGCACAAAGAATGCTGAATTGCATCCAAAGAACACCATACCTACTGTGAAGCATGGTGGTGGAAACATCATGCTTTGGGGCTGTTTTTCTGCAAAGGGACCAGGACGACTGATCCGTGTAAAGGAAAGAATGAATGGGGCCATGTATCGTGAGATTTTGAGTGAAAAACCCCTTCCATCAGCAAGGGCATTGAAGATGAAATGTGGCTGGGTCTTTCAGCATGACAATGATCCCAAACACACCGCCCGGGCAACGAAGGAGTGGCTTCGTAAGAAGCATTTCAAGGTCCTGGAGTGGCCTAGCCACTCTCCAGATCTCAACCCCATAGAAAATCTTTGGAGTGAGTTGAAAGTCCATGTTGGCCAGCAACAGCCCCAAAACATCACTGCTCTAGAGGAGATCTGCATGGAGGAATGGGCCAAAATACCAGCAACAGTGAAGACTTACAGAAAACGTTTGACCTCTGCCATTCCCAACAAAGGGTATATGACGAAGTATTGAGATAAACTTTTGTTATTGACCAAATACTTATTTTCCACCATAATTTGCAAATAAATTCATTTAAAAATTCTACAATGTGATTTTCTGGATTTTTCTTCTCATTTTGTCTGTCATAGTTGAAGTGTACCTATGATGGAAATTACAGGCCTCTCTCATCTTTTTAAGTGGGAGAACTTGCACAATTGGTGGCTGACTAAATACTGTTTTGCCCCACTGTATATGTATCTGAATGTCACAGAAACATTTTCACTTTCCTAAGCTGAATGCTAGACCAAAGATAGCTAGACAAGAGCATCTGCTTACAGCTGACTAAAATGTAAATGATGTGGTTCTCCCCACCACAGGTTCCTGGAGGTCATAGAGTCACGTCCCACTGAGCTCGGCCTACAGAGGATCAGTTTGATTGTAGCTCCAGAGCTGAAGAGATGTCTTGCACAGTTGGGCCTCAACTTAGAGGACCGGGAGTTTGAGAAGCTTTGGAAGAAGTGTGTTTCCCCCCTCAAAATCTCTCTCTATATATGTATAAATAATTTATGAATAATACGATGTGGTACATAAGTAAAGTATGATGATTTTTGAAACGTTCAACATTATATACTGCATTTTCTGCATTTAAGTATGTGCATCAGAGTTGGAGTCAAATCAAATTTAAGTCAAATCAAATTTCCCTAAAAAAGCTGAAAAGGTGAATTATTATTTTTATTATTATTTTTAAATGTTTAAAAAAAATATATGCAGTTGAAGTCAGGAGTTTACATACACCTTAGCCAAATACATTTAAACTCAGTTTTCACAATTCCTGACATTTAATCCTAGTAAAAATTCCCTTTCTTAGGTCAGTTAGGATCACCACTTTAATTTAAGAATGTGAAATGTCAGAATAATAGTAGAGAGAAGGTCAGGGCTTTGTGATGGCCACTCCAATACCTTGACTTTGTACATGTATTCATGTACTGTCTGTGTGCTTTGTATGAGGAAAACTGTAGTGGTACACCTCATTGTATGATTTTAGAAAATATGTTGACGAACAGATTTGACAGCAAAGGACTTGGAGCCGTGAACGTGGAAGGTTTGCTAAGGAAACTTGGACTGAGCCAGAGAAAGACCTCAGACACCAACGATAATAATGATCAAGTTTCATCTTCTATCAATGGTGAAGACACCAAAGGTAAGAACAAAGGAAAGACATTCTGCATATCTTCATATTCCATCAGAAACAGTATGAGTCAAAAGATGTGATGCTGTTCACCACATTTGGTAATGTCTCTTCGTTGTTACTTAAACTTCAGTATTTACTAAAGTTTTGACTCAAGTATTACGTTTTTACATATACTTAAAGATGCAGTCCAGGATCTTAAGCACAACAAATTCGTAACATATTTTACCAATTGATTTCATAACATATCATATGAATTGCACACACACACCCAAAAAGTTTTTTTTGCAGGAAGTAACATATCAGACGAAATGGATGACATTGTACACAATTGAATGACGTAGTACACAAAAAACGGGAGCCCGTTTTGGCTCGTGAGCACCACTTTCAAAACTGCTGTCTGAAATTAAACAAAAGTTCTGGAGCATCACTTTAAGTATTACGTTTTTAAGTAAGTATTAACTACTGCATGTACAAACATCTGTCAACGTTTCAGTGGGTTGAAGTATGGCTCTTGCAACACCAGGGTTGTGCCTTTGAATCCCATAGTGTAACACACTTAATGTAGGTGTCCCTTTCATATGCTGCATGAATAGAAGCATCTGCTAAATGACCATGTTATCAATACTATTATCATACATTACATCCAGAGACAAGAACAGTTAGTGATTGCTGTGACCAATAGTTACCAATAGAGGGCACTGTAGTATCATACCAGTCAAAGGCACCTCCCTTATAAAATACTGCACAGTTTACATTTACATTTAAGTCATTTAGCAGACGCTCTTATCCAGAGCGACTTACAAATTGGACACAGTTCTACATCTTTAATCCATTCAAAGTACCCTAAATTAATATGTATCATTTTAAATGATTGATGTTGGATGTTCTTCTAATCTGAGTACCCCACAACCCCTATGATATTGAAGCTGTTATTCTCCAAGGTATGACTGGGTTAATATGCAATCCATAGTTGGGAAATAATGGGAAATTTCCGCTGAAATTAAAGGTGCGATCTGTAGGTTTTCCACATGCAAACAAGCCTTATTGTCTTAAATAACTATTCATTAATAAATTAATAAATAATTTATTAGTTAAGGTTAGGTACATGTAAATTCTTCAAATTTCGAGGGCTATGTGTCTGTAGCTGAAATTATCATTGATGCGTGCCAGTGGGGAATTTTACAGTTTGCTCATAGATACTAAACCACTCTTTTTCCTTTACCCATCATGGCCTAATGCTTTCAGCCAGACCGAGGGTCCTGTCGAAGTCAGAGGAGGAGCGGGGGGTATCCATCGCCATGGAGAAGTGGCTGAAGGACAAATTTAGGGAGGGCGTCCAGAGAATGAAATCCCAGTTTGACCAACTGGATCCAGACCAGACCTGCAAGGTGAGTCTGTTGACAGCTAGGGATTGGAGACAGGTGAAGATTCAATATTGTTTCACTTTTAGTCAAACTATTGGCCTGGTATTGAACTGAAGAAAGAAATAAAGAAATTCAACGTATTGAAACTAGGTCTGTGTGTTTGCCGGGACATTTGTCTAGGTGGGCCTGGAGGAGTTTCTGCAGGTGCTGAAGACCTTTGGCCTGAATCTAAAGAGGGAGCATGTGGGCTTGTTTTTGGCTCGCTGTGGCCTGGGCCTCAACAAGGCAGGTGTGATCCATTACCCAGAGTTCCTCCGCATGTTTCAGGACCGCAGCGAGGAAGGGGTCACACATAGGATCCTATCCAATCCACAACACAGGTCAGAGGTCACAGCCGGACAGTTACAATCCAATGGGCAAAACTGGTTGTGTCCTTGAAGTTCTTTTGTGACATTGTTGTCCAGTTGTAAACTGTTTTTATTCTATTTAACTAGGCAAGTCAGTTAAGAACAAATTCTTATTTACAATGACGGCCTACACCGGCCAAACCCGGACAACTGGGCCAGTTGTGCACCTCCCTATGGGTCTCCCAATCACAGCCGGTTGTCATACAGCCTGGATTCAAACCAGGGGGTCTGTAGTGACACCTCTAGCGCTGAGATGCAGTGCCTTTAGACCACTGAGCCACTCGGGAGCCCCAATACTTCACGTACAGTCGTGGCCAAAAGTTTTGAGAATGACACAAATATATATTCTCACAAAGTCTGCTGCCTCAGTTTGTATGATGGCAATTGGCATATACTCCAGAATGTTATGAGGAGTGATCAGATGACTTGCAATTAATTGCATAGTCCCTCTTTGCCATGCAAATGAACTTAATCCCCCAAAAACATTTACACTACATTTCAGTCCTGCCACAATAGGACCAGCTGACATGTCAGTCATTCTCTCGTTAACACAGGTGTGAGTGTTGACGAGGACAAGGCTGGAGATCACTCTGTCATGTTGATTGAGTTCAAACAACAGAAGCTTCAAAAGGAGGGTGGTGCTTGTAATCATTGTTCTTTCTCTGTCAACCATGGTTACCTACAAGGAAACACGTGCCATCATCATTGCTTTTGCACAAAAAGGTCTTCACCAGCAAGGATATTGCTGCCAGTAAGATTGCACCTAAATCAACCATTTATCGGATCATCTAAAACTTCAAGGAGAGCAGTTCAATAGTTGTGAAGAAGGCTTCAGGGCGCCCAAGAAAGTCCAGCAAGCGCCAGGACCGTCTCCAAAAGTTGATTCAGCTGCGGGATCGGGGCACCACCAGTACAAAGCTTGCTCAGGAATGGCAGCAGGCAGGTGTGAGTGCATCTGCACGCACAGTGAGGCAAATACTTTTGGAGGATAGCCTGGTGTCAAGAAGGGCAGCAAAGAAGCCACTACTCTCCAGGAAAAACATCAGGGAAAGAATGATATTCTGCAAAAGGTGCAGGGATTGGACTGCTGAGGACTGGGGTAAAGTCATTTTCTCTGATTTTCAGATTGTTTGGGGCATCCAGAAAAAGCTTGTCCGGAGAAGACAAGGTGAGCGCTACCATCAGTCCTGTGTCATGCCAACAGTAAAGCATCCCGAAACCATTCATCTGTGGGGTTGCTTCTCAGCCAATGGAGTGGGCTCACTCACAATTTTGCCTAACAACACAGCCATGAATAAAGAATGGTACCAACACATCCTCCGAGAGCAACTTCTCCCAATGATCCAGGAACAGTTTGGTGACGAACAATGCCTTTTCCAGCATGATGGAGCACCTTGACATAAGGCAAAAGTGATAACTAAGTGGCTCGGGGAACAAAACATTGATATTTTGGGTCCATGGCAAGGAAACTCCCCAGACCTTAATCCCATTGAGAACTTGTGGTCAATCCTCAAGAGGCGGGTGAACAAACAAAAATCCACAAATTCTGACAAACTCCAAGCATTGATTATGCAAGAATGGGCTGCCATCAGTCAGGATGTGGCCCAGAAGTTAATTGACAGCATGCCAGGATGGATTGCAGAGGTCTTGAAAAAGAATGGTCAAAACTGCAAATATTGACTGTTTGCATCAACCTCATGTAAGTGTCAATAAAAGCCTTTGACACTTATGAAATGCTTGTAATTATAGTTCAAGTGTTCCATAGTAACATCTGACAAAAATATCTAAAGACACTGAAGCTGCAAACTTTGGAAATTCATATTTGTTTCATTCTCAACTTTTGGCCACGACTGTATTATTAGCGACCACAGAATGTCTTTACCTGGTTGCAATCTGTTAATGTGACATCTCATTAACCAGAAAACCAGTTTACACCCTTCAGTGATGTCATTATTAGGCTACGCATTCACGCACTGACTGGTTCAATGGAACTGGTTTGTTCTTGTTTGTGGATGTGTGATTTGATTTTGTATTTCATCCTCATGCCCTGAGGGGACTTAATCAAAGTTACAGATTGTATCTTTTACATGTAGTTTAGAGTTCGAGTTACGAAGGCTTCTGGAAGTGCACCCTTGAGCTGCGACTTTTACAGTAAAACGTGCCCAGAGTACTCCCGCTCACATCTAGCCTTCCTCTGTGCCACACATCAATTTATGCTTAAATGTTTAAAAGGCAGCAGAGGTTTACACTATGCTAGCTAGTAGGGTATTCAGAGGCTAATTTATTACTTTCCTGATTAAGGACCCTAAATTGGATAAAGTGGGACTAGCAAACATTAGCACAGATTAATTTAGTTGATTTTACAGTCCTTTTCCAGGGGATGAGTTACCACGACGATAGCGTACAGAAGTCAGCCGTCCTTTGTCGGAGGTTATCTCTACCCAGATTAAGCGAAGTGTGTGTGCGTGTGTGTGTATGTGTGTGTTTGGGGGGCTGCTTGACATAAGACTTGCAAACAGGACTTGATGGGTGGGTTTTACGTATCATTGTGTACTTTGGGCTTTGGGGTATTTACGTTGGGTTGTTGAAGCCTGTAAACTGGAGTTAGGGATCTATGGTCACAGCACAAGTACACTGAATAGAAACATAAATGCAACATGCAACAATTTCAAAAATGTTACTGAGCTACAGCTCATATACGGAAATATATCTTGTGTGACCACCATTTGCCTCATGCAGTGTGACGCATCTCCTACACATAGAGTTGATCAGGCTGTTGATAGGGGCCTGTGATAGTGGTCCGGACATTTTCAGCTTCCAGGAAATGTGTACAGATCTTTGCATTATCATGCTGAAACATGAGGTGATGGCGGCATATAAATGGCATGACAATGGGCCATTTATATGATGGCCCATTCGTCATGGTATCGCTGTCCAATCAAATTGCCCTCGATAAAAGGCATTTTTGTTTGTTGTCCGTAACTTATTTACATTTTAGTAATTTAGCAGACACTCTTATTTCATTGGCACATTAACCTTCAGGTGTGCCTTTATGCTGGATTTGAGTACAGCCATCAGGCTACTGAACAGTGGGAACTAGTGACGATGCATAGAGAACAACTCTGTATATGACGAGATGTATTGAAGTTATGTGTGTTAAGATGTGTTGTATGCCATGAACCTGTGTCAAATGATGTTGTGGTTGTCTTAGTCCTGTAACTAGTGTGCCCACTATATTGTGTTGAATATTGCATCATGTATCGCATCATATCGGATATCATATTGTATATCCCATATCATAAACTGGGTAGTTTGGGACCTGGTTGCTGATTGGCTGAAAGAACAGCTGTGTGTGTTTTTCAGCTGTGTGTATATCAAACAATATACCACGGTTATGATGCAAAAGTACTTCTATACTGTTCTTTTTATGTCCGTAACAAGTTTATAAAAGCAATAAGGCACCTGGAGGTTTGTGGTAGTATATGGCAAAGAGGAGTGCCTGGATACAGCACTTAGCCGTCGTATATTATACGATGGCTAAGTGCTGTATCCAGGCACTCTATTCGTTCATTTTGGTACAGTGTGTCACCTTCTCTGATTATCAAGCTGTTTTCAAACACAAAGCATACCGGTATTACATTTTTTAAATGTCATATACTATAAAACTTAATGTTTTTGCAGAACAAAATGCCTACTGTTTATGCAAGAATGGGTATTCGGACAAGGCCAATGTCTTCTTCTTAACACAGGTTTCACCATATCCAGGGGAGCATCAGCCATGCGTCCACAGTCACCATGGTGGAGGCTAAACTTGCTCGACTCTTCCAGTCAGAGTACCTCGCTCTGTTAGATATGTTTCAGTAAGTATAGAGTCACATGGTGACTCAACAAATAGCAAATATGAGCATATTGTAGCAGCTAGATACACTACATGACTAAAGGTATGTGGACACCTGCTCATTGAACATCTCATTCCAAAATCATGGACATTAATATGGAGTTTGCTGTTATAACAGCCTCCAGTCTTCTGGGAAGGCCTTCCAATAGATGTTGGAACATTGCCGCGGGGACCATTCAGTCACAAGAGCATTAGTAAGTTCAGGCACTGATGTTGGACGATTAGGCCTGGATTGCAGTCATTCATCCCAAAGGTGTTCGTTGGGGTTTAGGTCAGGGCTCAATCAGTCAAGCCAGTCAAGTTCTTCCACACTGATCTCAACAAACCATTTCTGTATGGACCTCGCTTTGTGCACAGGGGCATTATCATGCTGAAACAGGAAAATGCCTTCCCCAAACTATTGCCACAAAGTTGGAAGCATAGTATTGTCTAGAATGTCATTGTATGCTTTAGCGTTAAGCTTTCCCTTCACTGGAACTACAGGGGCTAGCCCGACCCATGAAAAACAGCCCCAGGTAGGGTTGTGGCTGTCACAAATGTTCGTCAGCTGGTGATTTTCAAGCAAATAACTGTTGGTCTTATGGTAATTGACAGTTAATTAATATAAACAAATTTAGCATCTGGATACTTCCACACATAGCTTACAAGCCACTGATGCAGACCTTTGGAACATCTACATTTTAAAAAGTCTAATAAATCCATGCTATATAGCCTACACCTTCACAATAAATCCGTTATTTATTTTAGACAGGTTTAAAGGAGCATGATATGAAGAAAATGTATTCTATTTCAGAAGTACAGAATAGCATACTCTGAGCTCTTCGTATGTTAGGTCCTGGGGCAGGATTCAAAAAACCTTCTTAAGGAGAAATTCCTTCTTAAGTGACATTTTTTCCTTGAATATAATCTTAAGAAGAAAGTTAAGAAACATTGCCATTCCTCAATAAAGTTATTGGAAATGTTCTTAACAAGGTTTATCCTAAGTTTCGTCCTAAGAAATAAGTAAAGAAGGAATGGGATTCATTAAATAATGCTTTAGAATTTCTTCTTGGAAATGTACTTAACTTTAGGACAGCTAAACCCTTGTCTTGAGACGAATGGATACTTTTGTAACCATAAATGTTTTCTTGCCCCACAAACAGAGTTGGCTACCGGATATTTAAATACAGCAAGAATACAAATTAAACATGCATTATCTAGCTAGCTAGTAATTTACAATATATTACAATATTGTAGAAGCGTAAAAAGCTAGCGCTATCTTGTCAATTTGCAAAGAAGAACTTGGCTAGCTTAGCTAACATTTACGTCGTTAGCTATGTTGGCTATATATAATGTCTTTGCGCTTTAGCTAGCTAACATAGCTAATTAACTTACCGGTCGCACAGTCCCTCTACCACCATCTCTATGATGGACGACAACCTCTCCTCCAGCTGGTCCACATGAATGGTCTCTCAGCTCCCTTCTTCTTAGCAGCCAACTTGATGTCGGACCACTTCTTTTTTACAGTGTCACTGTCTCTTGCCATACCCCCAACGGCAGAGACAGACTTGGCCACTCTCGCCCATCCTTTCTTTTTGGTCTCTGCAGTGACCCCGCAGTTATCAAGTCTCCCCAACAGCAACCTTTTCCTGGGTGTTAAACTCAGTAAAAAAAGAAACGTCCTCTCGCTGTCAACTGCGTTTATTTTCAGCAAACTTAACAAGTGTAATATTTGTATGAACATAACAAGATTCAACAACTGAGACATAAATTGAACAAGTTCCACAGACATGTGTCTAACAGAAATGGGATAATGTGTCCCTGAACAAAGGGGGGTCAAAATCAAAAGTAACAGTCACCAGATGCATTAACTTAGGGCTGCAATCCCATATCAATCCCGGGATCGATATGACAACAGCCAGTGAAAGTGCAGGGCGCCAAATTCAAAACAACAGAAACTTCATAATTAAAACTCCTCAAACATACAAGTATCTTATACCATTTTAAAGGTAATCTTGTTGTTAATCCCACCACAGTGTCCGGTTTTAAATAGGCTTTACAGTCGAAAGCACCACAAACGGTTATGTTAGGTCACCACCAAGCCACAGAAAGACACAGCCATTTTTCCAGACAAAGAGAGGAGTCACAAAAAGCACAAATAGAGATAAAATTAATCACTAACCTTTGATGATCTTCATCAGAGGACACTCATAGGACTTCATGTTACACAATACATATAATGTTTTGTTTGATAAAGGTCATATTTATATAAAAAAATCTCAGTATACATTGGAGCGTTACGTTCACTAGTTCCAAAAACATCCGGTGATATTGCAGAGAGCCACATCATTTTACAGAAATACTCATTATAAATGTTGATAAATTCAAGTGTTAGACATGGAAATATAGATATACCTCTCCTTAATGCAACCGCTATGTCAGATTTTTTTTAAACTTTACGGAGAAAGCAAACCATGCAATAATCTGAGAAAACAAATACAATTATCCGCCATGTTGGAGTCAACAGAAATCAGAAATTACATTACAAATATTCCCTTACCTTTGATGATCTTCATCAGAATGCACTCCCAGGAATTGCAGTTCCACAATAAATGTTTGATTTGTTCGATAATGTCCATTATTTATGTCCAAGTAGCTACTTTTGTTTGGGCGTTAGGTACACATATCCAAACGCTCGTGCAGGTCAGGCATAACGTCGGACAAAAAGTTATATTACAGGTCATAGAAACATTTCAAACTAAGTATAGATTCAATCTTCAGGATGTTTTTATCATAAATCTTCACTAATGTTCCAACCGGAGAATTGCTTTGTGTTAAGAGAAGCCATGGAACGCAGGTCGCTATCATGTGAAATGCGCATGACCAGGAAATGGCTCTCTGCCAGTAACCTGATTTATTCAGCTCTTATTTAGCCCCACATCACGGTAGAAGCCTCATTCAAGTTTCTAAAGACGGTTGACATCTAGTGGAAGCCCTAGGAAGTGCAACTTCATCCATATCCCACTGTGAATTCAATAGGGGCTAGGTTGAAAATCTACCAACCTCAGATTTCTCACTTCCTGTTTGGATTTCTTCTCAGGTTTTTGCCTGCCATATGAGTTCTGTTATACTCACAGACATCATTCAAACAGTTTTAGAAACCTCAGAGTGTTTTCTATCCAATACTATGCATATATTAGCAACTGGGACTGAGGAGCAGGCCATTTACTCTGGGCACCTCTGGGCACCTTTCATCCAAGCTACTCAATACTGCCCCTGCAGCCATAAGAAGTTTAAGTACTGCAGTGCATCTCCTCCTCATGGACTGCACCAGATTTGCCAGTTCTTGCTGTGAGATGTTACCCCACTATTCCACCAAGGCACCTGCAAGTTCCCGGACATATCTGGGGGGAATGGCCCAAGCCCTCACTCTCCGATCCAACAGCTCCCAGACGTGTTCAATGGGATTGAGATGCGGGCTCTTCGCTGGCCATGGCAGAACACTGACATTCTTGTCTTGCAGAAAATCATGCACAGAACGAGCAGTATGGCTGGTGACATTGTCATGTTGGAGGGTCATGTCAGGATGAGCCTGCAGGAAGGGTACCACAATGAGGGAGGAGTATGTCTTCCCTGTAACATACAGGGTTGAGATTGCCTGTAATGACAACAAGCTCAGTCCGATGATGCTGTGACACACCCCGCCCCAGACCATGACGGACCCTCCACCTCCAAAATCGATCCCGCTCCAGAGTACAGGCCTTGATGTAACGCCCATTCCTTCAACAATAAACACGAATCTGACCATCACCCCTGGTGAGACAAAACCGCGACTCGTCAGTGAAGAGCACTTTTTGCTAGTCCTGTCTGGTCCAGCGATGGTGGGTTTGTGCTCATAGGCAAGCCTCTCAGCCTCTCAGCCTCAGTCCAGCCTCTCTCAGCATCTTCCGGGCAGGATTGTGCATTCCTGGTGTAACTCGGGCAGTTGTTGTTGGCATCCTGTACCTGTCCCGCAGGTAGGATGTTCGGATGTACCGATCCTGTGCAGGTGTTGTTACACGTGGTCTGCCACTGCGAGGACGATCAGCTATCCGTCCTGTCTCCCTGTAACGCTGTCTTAGGCGTCTCACAGTACGGACATTGCAATTTATTGCCCTTGCCACATCTGCAGTCCTCATGCCTCCTTGCAGCATGCCTAAGGCATGTTCCCGCAGATGAGCAGGGACCCTGGGCATCTTTCTTTTGGTGTTTTTCAGAGTCAGTAGAAAGGCCTCTTTAGTGTCCTAAGTTTTCACAACTGTGACCTTAATTGTCTACCATCTGTAAACTGTAAACGACTGTTCCACAGGTGCATGTTCATTAATTGTTTATGGTTCATTGAACAAGCATGGAAAACCGTGTTTAAACCCTTTACAATGAAAATCTGTGAAGTTATTTGGATTTTTACGAATGATCTTTTAAAGACAGGGTCCTGAGAAAGGGACGTTTCTTTTTTTGCTGGGTTTCTTTCATCCACCATCACTTCAATCTCTTTTCCTGGTCATCCATTTTTGATTTTGATATAGCTAGTCTGATGTCTATAATGTGTGAAAAATAACAAAATAACAAAATCCGATCATCCCTGTCACATAGGCTTATTTATTGGTTTCAAGCACGTCACTAATGTCAATGCAACATAAGAAGATACTAATGTAGTTCTTAAGAAAGATATGTGTTTAAAACCGATGTGCTTAATATTAGGGAAGTTGAGAAATAAATATAGTAGGACTAGCCCATAGAAAGCTGATGGGATCCTCCTTTTTTTAGTAGAGGCCATCAATTGTATAGCCTATAGGAATGTTGTGCAACGTGAGCTCATAGGCTCTCATGAAGTGTTTGATTTTTGAGCATATTTTCATTGATGTCAGAGCGATTAAACTAAAGGGACAATAGAGTGCTGACTACCAGGCAGTTAGCAAGTTTGGTAGGCTACTAATGACACCATCAGCAGCATCATAGTTTGGAGAAGACTTATTATGGTGACAAAACGATCACATGGAATATGACTGCCTTCATGACTCTTGACCGCTGGTGTGGCCTTAATACGATCACCGCAACAGTCTTAGCCCCAGACCATTATTCCCCCTCCACCAAACTTTATAGTTGGCACTATAAATTTGGGGCAGGTAGCGTTCTCCTGGCATCCGCCAAACTCAGATTCGTCCGTCGGACTGCCAGATGGTGAAGCGTAATTCATCACTCCAGAGAACGCGCTTCCACTGCTCCAGAGTCCAATGGCGGTGAATTTTACACCACTCCAGCCAACACTTGGCATTGCACTTGGTGATCTTAGGCTCATGTGTGCGGCAGCTCGGCCAAGGTAACCCATTTCAAGAAGCTCCCAACAAACATTTCTTGTGCTGGCATTGCTTCCAGAGGCAGTTTGGAACTCGCTAGTGAGTTAAAAAATGATCATTATTTTACCTTTATTTAACTAGGCACGTCAATTAAGAAAAAATTCTTATTTTCAATGATGGCCTAGGAACAGTGGGTTCACTGCCTTGTTCAGGGTCAGAACAACAGATTTGTACCTTTTCAGCTGGGGGATTTGAACTTGCAACCTTTCAGTTACTAGACAAATGCTCTAACCACTAGGCTAACCTGCCGCCCGAGGACAGGCAAAAAATGTTTACGAGTTTCAGTACTAGGTAGGCCCATTGTGACCCACCACTTCGCAGCTGAGCCTTTGCTGTTCCTAGACATTTCCACTTCACAATATCAGCACTTACAATTGGCTGGGGTAACTCTAGCAGGGCGAAATATTACCAACTGACTTGCTGGAAAGGTGGCATCCTATGACGATGCCATGTTTAATACACCTGTCAGCAACGGGTGTGGCTGAAATAGCCGAATCCACTAAATCGAAGGGGTGTCCACATACTTTTGTATAGATAGTGTATGGTCATCTCAGTTGGTTCCTGTCTTTCTTTATTTCTCTCTCTGTCTCACTCTCTTTCAATGTGCTTTCCAAAAGTTCATTCAACAGAACATAATGGGGAAAGCGATACATTTTATAGTTTCAGATATGCACTGAGTATACAAAACATTAAGAACACCTGCTCTTTCCATGACATAGCCTAACCGGGTGAATCCAGGTGAAAGATATGATATCTTATTGATGTCACTTGTTAAATCAACTTCAAACAGTGTAGATGAAGGGGAGAAGACAGGTTAATAAAGAAGGATTTATAAGCCTTGAGACAATTGAGACATGGATTGTGTATGTGTGCCATTCAAAGGGAGAATGGGGAAGAGAAAATATTTAAGTGCCTTTGAACAGGGTATGGTAGGTGCCAGGAGCACCGGTTTGTGTCAAGAACTGCAACGCTGCTGGGTTTTGCACACTCAACAGTTTCCAGTGTGTATCATGAATGGCTCACCCTTCAAAGGACATCCAGCCAACTTGATGCAACTGTGGGAAGCATTGGAATCAACATGGGCCATTATCCCCGTGAAACGCTTTCGACGCGTTCTAGAGTCCATGCCTGGACGAATTGCGGCTGTCCTGAGGGCAAGGGGGGTGAAACTCTATATTAGTAAGGTGTTCTTAATGTTTGGTATACTCAGTGTAGAATAGTTTTGAGAATGAGTCTTTGATTCCAGCCCTTCTGTGCAGGGGTGAATATAGATATACCATCTCTGCTCTTTCTCTCAGTGCTGTGTTTTAGTGAACCAGGCCCCCTCTTTACCCCTTTCCACTACCTTTCTCTACATTTCGTGTCTCAGTATGATTGGGGTCACACGCAGGCTTTTGCCTGGTCAGAGGTCATAAACTCCTACATTTCACCATAGTCATACCTCATTAAGATCAAGCCCTTAACGTGTATAGTACCTCTTCACTTTAGGAAATGAACCAGCCTATGTCAGCTGGTCCTTGCTGCTTTTGAATAGAAAACAACCTCTCCAAACTCAAACAACCTCTCCAAACTCAAAGCCCAAGCTGTCCTAATGCTAAAAAAAAAACTTAACTGACCCAGTCCCAAACATTTGTGATTATCTTGAACTGTGAACTGTGAATACATATGTACTTGGCACAAATGTTGAGTGGAATTCAACATGGAGGTCAGTGAAATAATACATCTGTCACATTAACATTTGCCCTGGTCTTATTGAGGTGTTTTGTCTCTCCTACAGGAGCATTGATAAATGCCACAGGAGGGTGGTGAGCCAGGAGGAGTTTCGAGCAGCGATTGAGAGCAGGTATTTTGTCCCTCTCCTGTTCCTCTCATATGTTTTGACTTTGTTGTATTGAGGTGCCATTTTTAGAACATCCTTGGATTGTCCAGCTAATTTAATTTGAAGCGCATTGTTGTTTCACACACAGTACCAGTCAAAAGTTTGGATACACCTACTCATTCCAGGATTTTTCTTTATTTTTACTATTTTCTTGGCCAATTGTGCTTCTCCTCATGGGTCTACCGGTCGAGGCCAGCTGCGACACAGTCCGGGATCGAGCCCGTATCTGTTGTTTGCATTGCATTTTGTAGTTTGCATTGCAGATTGCATTTTTGCAAACACTGGAGTGCCTTGGACCGCCGTGCCACTCGGGAAATCCATGTCATTTCATTATTTTTATTTCTTTTTAAATTCACTATTCATTTCTACTATTCATCTAATGAATGGCCTAATATGTAGCTGATATTTAGCATCTTACTTCGATTACACATCTGTAGCCTCTCTCTTCCAGCTGTTCCTGTGCGCACTATAGGCTATAGGCAACGCAAGCCTCTCCGCTATTCCTCTTCACATGAAATCCCAGAAAAATCTATAGGCTACAAAAGCTATAGGACATATCTTTTTAGCCTTTTTTATATTAGACCTACTCGTCTTTTTGTGGCGAGAAGCAGGCTTGCTGAATGTAAAATAGGCCTAGGCCAAACAAACTGTCGGGGCCAAACAAACTGTCACGTTGGTGTGATCACTTTGGCAAGTGATGAGAACATTGCAGCATTAATGCAGGGACAGACAGAGAGAAAGCACAGCGAAAAAGAAGAACCAAACAAATTGACAATCATTAGAAAAATGGAAATCATGATGACATAATGTAAAAGATGGCTAAACAGCGTTTGTTGTTGATTTGCTACATTTATTGAGTTCAGATAAAAATCATTACATGTACATTGAATAATTATTTGCAGTTGTCACTATGACAATGAACATAACCTGAAGCACTGAGTTTTCTCTCTGAAAAATTTAGTTAATTTAATCTGATTGTCGTAAGGTTCCATGACTTTGTCCACACAGGGCATCTGAACACACAAAATACATTTAGATGACTTTCATTACATTGTGGGTGTTTTACACCTGTGGTATTCCCGTCAAAATGACCGGTCATTAGATATGAACAGGTGAGACTACAATTAGTGAATAAAATTGAGTTCAGGCACTTGCCCATTCATCAGATTGACACACTTCCTTTCCCAGACCTCCACATGCATGTGTGTTTGAGCACACACACACACACACACACACACACACACACACACACACACACACACACACACACACACACACACACACACACACACACACACACACACACACACACACATACCTCACTCCCCTTGGCTTCCATGGCAATCCCCACGGGAACCTTCCCCAATAGAATCTTTCCCCCACGGTAAACACACCTGTTGGTATTCTCTCAAACAATCTCAACAACTTTTCTCGCAGCTCTAGTATACAAGGCTTTTTTGAAGTCTTGCTCATAATTAATTCTGTGGCAGCAAAATGACCAAACGATAACTGTATGTGAGGCTCTTGATCATATCTTTGATCATGGCACGAGTGAGGAGGAGAGAGTCCTTGTTAAACTTTGACACAAAGTAGCCTGTGATGAATAGCACAATATGTTTCATCTGAGTATTTGTTATAGTCAAAATAATCCATACATTATGCTTTTTTTAAACTCAAAAACTAGTTGTATGAGCTCAGGTCAATGAGGCCTACAGGCCATAAATAGCAAATAGAAGTTCAAACTTGTAATGTTCACAAGAGCAGAGGTTGATAAAAAAAAAGATCTAACACAACATTAGGTGATAATATATGTTTAATTATGGATTTATAATCAGCTATAATGGGGCGGTCATTTTGTACTGGGAACACAGAATGAATTAACACGAAACGAACACAACAGCAGAGCAACAGAGGGTTAATAGGCCTACGGCGTACAGTAGGATGCGTTAACTGACAGGTGACAGTTGACTGACAGGTGTAGGCCTACTGCAGAACGATAAATGGTAAAGGTCCGCTGGTGTGGATGCTCGCCAACGTTTATAGTTATGGATAATTTGACGTTATAGTTATCGTTATAGTTATCATCCTTGGTGTGGATGGCCCTTTGGGCTATACCTTTTAAACTTTCAGCGTTTACAGGCATTGGTTTTACTGAAAGATATCTCAAAGATATAGGCTTAATTATCTCACTATGTAAACTTCTTCCGCTATCATTAGTACTAATTATTTCAGCCAGATGAGCAAGCACACGACGCTTCTACTGAAACTTCCATTTCTAGTTTAATTTGTTTATTTGATTACATTACACCCATGTTGTAATTATATCTGAACAATACATTTATTTTTTGCTTAAATGATTGTGAAACACCTTTGATGGGATAAAAATTATGGAAATGTGAAATCGGGGTAACGTATTGTAATTTACAGTACTGTAGCATATTACATCCAAATGGCAATTTTGAAACATGTTTCTTTCGTTTTCTTGCTATTGGATTAACCCGGGTTGTTGAAATAACTAAATTGAGAAGATATCATTATTTGTGTTTAGGTGATTAAATCGAGGATCTCATGGTATTCCACAGTAAACTTATATTTTGGATCAATGGTTGTGATGTTTCCAAACAAAGATTAATGCACAATAAGGTTTTGAACATAAAACTTTCTGCGTTACAAGTGTTACCAATTTGGAGTGTTGTAAATAGTTTTGAAAATTCACAACATACTTGTGAAAATAGCACCAAAGCGATGGAAAAAAACAGTATATGTCCTCCTCATGTAGACTGGATGAAGGTGTCTTCGTCTATATAACCCTCAACCATCCAGAGATGTTGTTTTGAAAATGCCAAATTAATCTGTGCTAATTTAGTTTGCCTCTATGTGCATTTCTCCGGTTGACTAGTTTGAGGTGTACTGCATGTCTGAGTGTGTCTGCCTGCGTGTGAGTGTATGAGCATATATTTGTATGTGACATCGTTGTGCACCATTAATCCTCTGATTGAGAGAGGATGTGTCCATCTCAATGTGATGGCTGGAGAGAGAGCTGATTGACACTTGACCCGGCAGTGTGGGGCGAGGAGGGGGCCTTGTCAAAGGGCTAATGACCAGCGGCTGCTCAGGGGCATTGTGGGCCATGGCTAAGTGACTGGGCCGGATGACCACCCTCTGTTCTGACCCAATGCCTCTCTTTTGTCCCCCCTCAAACCTTTTTCTTGCACCGTTAACCCCTCTGGACACACACATACACACACACCCTCTCTAGATTTGGCCTGGAGGTCGCGGAACCTGAGTTTGACCAGCTGCTGGACAGGCTGCCCCTGGACAAGGACGGAAATGTCCAGTACCCAGTCTTCATGGCTGCTTTCGACACAAGGTAATCCCCCTGACTCACCCCCACCCCTTCTCTCCTTGACCACTCCAAAATCCCTTCACTGGCGTTAACTTGTCTCCCCCTTTCTCTCTCTCTCTCTCTCTCTCTCTCTCTCTCTCTCTCTCTCTCTCTCTCTCTCTCTCTCTCTCTCCCCTTTTCTCACTCTTTCACTCTCTCTCTCTTTTACTTTCTCGTTCTCTCTCTTCAGTGAAATCTCTCCACTTTGCTCCCTGAATGCAGCTTTAAAATGTAGGACATTTTCACCCATTTATTTTTATTTGTTGTTAATTAGCTCTGTCTCTGTTTTCGGCACGTGTTGTAAACTTACCCTAAACCAGCGATTCTCAACTGGTGGACCCACATTTTGGTTGTGGGAGGTTTTGAATGGGTTGCGAGTGTCTGAGTAAAAAGAGTACAAATACTACAGTTGGAACTTAAATGACTAGGTATAAAATGTGTATAAATGATACTGAACCTATATTTTAAATAATTTATTCTCTGAACTATTTTGCGGTCTCAAAGCAGTGAGCTTAACATTCTTCATCGAGTATATGGGCAAAATGGAAAAAATTATTGACAATGGAAAAGGTGGGACTATTGTTCCCTTGTCATATCATTTGTACATTTACTATCAATATAGGATTAAACAAAGTTTCCAGATTGCATTTTTGCAACAACAACAAAAATCACGCTGCAAATATTGGATTGTGACTGAGACAAACTGGTTCAATTTGGGTCCTGAGGCAAAACCAGTTGAGAACTACTGCCCTAAACCACTATTATATCCAAATGGTGAAGTAAAGGGTTAAGGCTCTACAATTAACTAACATAGATCCTCTTTTAGTTATTGGTCTTGCACACTCATTTAGAAATCCTCAGTCTTGAATCAATCCTAGGAAAATCATAAAGTAATGTCAAATGAAGTACAATCGTAGCCAGCAAAGTTTTATGGAGAGGTTTATGGTCCAGTACTGTTCATTTATATGTATATGTAATCATCCTCCATAACCTTTCAAACCTCAAAATAAACTAATATTGCTCTTCTTGCTTGGTTCTTTTTTGGGGGGTTCATAATGGAATATGGAACAGAACCAGTTTTGTATATTACATTCCTGTGAAACATTTTAATTCAAAGGATAATCATATAGAATTTAAAAATATATATGTTTAAACATATTTTGTACAAATTTAAAAAACATTGTATGTATTCCCACCGCTGTTGCTTATTGTTTTTGTTTGCATCCTGAAACATTGCTGACATTGACAACTTTCAGAATACTATTCCACACTCAATTATTTGTTTTGATTTTCAAATTTTTTAATATTCCTTTTAGACTGCAGAAGGCCAGTCAAAACATTTATTTTATTTCACCAAGTAATGTCTTGAATGTAGATTTGGATTCATAGTATTCAGCATTTTTACATTGCACTGTGTTTTAGGCTCGAAGAATCACAAACTACTTGGTAATGGGTTTTCCTTCTTCTTAATTTGACCTATATTGTCACAGAAAAATAATCCTTCAGATTTTAACGTTTAGTCCATTATGTTCCTTGATTGGTGTCTAGGCTATTAGCTGGCCGAAATAGGCTAAATGTATGTGCAATACTGTTTATATAGCTATGTGTTAGTGTGGGTTTTCAGTGAATTTGTGTAAATCACAAAACATACTCAGCAAAAAAAGGAGTGAACAAATTAAGATCCCACCTCTATATATATCAATTGAATTCAGAGCAATTTTACTATAGATTAAATCCTGATATTACACAAATAGTTAAGTATGTTATTATTTTCAAATATATCATTTTTCATCATTTATTCACTTATTCTCAAGTTGTTTCTATTCACTTGACACAAAGTTAGGGTTGAAGATATATAGGTCAACAAGGTTAAACGTGATGGGCGAGTGACAGGACAGCATCTTATGCACGTGAACCCCCAAGTTGCCTCGCACCATCCAATGAATGGCCAACAAAAACCATCCCAGTGTAAACGTTTCTTAAATTGAACAGGGTAATGAATTTTAAACTGCTATAGTAACTTCTCCCAGACATGTGGTTTTAGTGTGTGAGCGTGGGTGGGTGTGTGTGGTTCGGATTTGTGGATGTGTCTGTGTCTCTCTGTGTGTGTGTGTGTGTGTGTGTGTGTGTGTGTGTGTGTGTGTGTGTGTGTGTGTGTGTGTGTGTGTGTGTGTGTGTGTGTGTGTGTGTGTGTGTGTGTGTGTGTGTGTGTGTGTGTGTGTGTGTGTGTGTGTGGGATAAAGACCTAGAAAAACAGCCTGGCTTAGTTGACAGGTGACAAGGGTTATTTTGAATGGGGATTTTGTAATACCAACAGTGTGGAAAGGCCTGGGTACCAAGGGAGCCCTGAAAAGAGAGAAAGAGAACTTTTATGCTCGCAAAGGAGGAGAGAAAAGCCACCCGAGACTCCGGGGGACTTAGGATCTCCCTAATCAAACTGCTCCACTGTCTAGCGCGCTCATTTTTATTCAAACCGGAGAAAAAGCTAAATAATTTCAATCAGATTGATCCCCTGTGTCAGTGCCTGTGTGGTATTTTCACTCCCTTTTCTTCCTGTTTGTCCTCAACTTTGACATATCAGTCAGGCAGGGCCCTGGGCTGTCCATACAGAGGCCTGCTCCAGAGGCGGCTGAATGTTTGAAATGTTGGATAAATTGTTTTGGAATTAACGTCAGCTAATAACAGACCATACCCAACACTTGGTTTGTGACACAAAACACAGTGAGAATAATTAACAAACTTAACTTATGTTCAGACAACTACTCCAAACAACTCATGTTCCCTTTTCCCTATGGTATCGAGCACAAACCTAATCAATCTCAAACAACAACTGAGACAACAACAACAATGTAGTTCAATATATGCCAGCCAATCAGTGTGCCTGTTGTGTTTCTACTTTGGTATTACATACACTTGCGAAGGCCATCCTTTTCGGTCCTGAGTGACATGTTTTGGATGGAAAGCAGATAACATATCAACCAGCATGAGACAAGATTCCCCTAGGTGCAGATAAAGGATCAGCCTCCATCCCCCAATCCTAACCGTAACCAATAGTGTTGTGAATTCAAAACTCTCCCAAGATCAGCGTCTACTCTAAGGACAACTTTACCCTATCCCCAAAAATGTACATCAACATCAGACAGAAAAAGAGGCAACTCTGATTCACTAATATAATCTGATCATAATTGTATTATTATTTAAAGGTTGATTTATTGATGGATTTTATTTGACAGTAAAAAAAAATACATACACATACACACAGTACATACATTTTTGAAACATGGGAATCACACAATAAAGTCAATTACTTATTTCCATTGTGGTCCCTTAAAGTGCATGGTAAAACACATTACATACATACAGGAATTGATACATTATAGATGCAGACATGAACATGGCTTCAGTCATCAGCCAGCTTTTGGCATATATATAATTTTTTTTTTATCAGGTTGGTATAGCTTTAAATTGTTGTAGTAGTTTGTTCCACTCAAAAGTAACACTATATAGAAAAGTGTTCTTACCGGATAGTCTTACATTTGAAATGGTCAATATCAGAGTCTCTGGTGAACATCTCATAATACAAGTAAAATCATTGGATAGGTAGGCTACCTGGGAGCTGTGTCGGTAATAATTATGTGGACCAGACCAAGTTAAATTAATACAACCCTTTACTCTACCGATTTCCAGCCTAGCAGATTAAATTGCTCAACCTCCAGATTAGTACATAGAGCGAGTTTAAAGGTAGCAAAATGACGTAACACTTCACTCTAACACAATCACTGCGCATGTGCACAGGCTAACTTCACACTGTGTACAGCGTGGTGGCCACGGGACCAAAACAGCGGAAGAGTTCAGCCTCGCACTTCAACGCTCATAGATTTTACAGAAATGTACCCACTATGCTGTTTACTTTCTTACTTTATATCTACCTCATATTGCTGAAACAAAACAAGCTTGTTTTGACTGGTCTGTAGTTCATTCTTTAGATGTTCGGGGATGCTGGTGAACCATGACGTGCACACATTGTCAATGACACTGAACTAGCGTACTTGCCAGAGTCTTTAGGATGTCGCCATCAAGACATTTTGAAAGCATGATTAAAAGCATGATTTTGGCATGAATTTTGCATGAAGCATGAATTTGGCCTGCAAGGTACAACTTTGGGTGACACTTTTTGACAAAAGGTTGCTATCTGTCGTATTTACTGAAAAATGAATGCTTTAGAATTGTCCACACTTAGATCAGTTTCAACAGTGATTGGGTTAATGAGAGGCAGTAAGAGTGTGTGAAGGAATAATTGGGATTTAAAGGACTCAAAAGTTTTGGAGGGGTTAAACACCTCTGATGTGACTTAGGCCCGTTGAACGGGTGGAGGCATTTACTCAGGCATACAGAGGCCACTCTCTGACTCCTGAATTCCCCCCAAGAAAGATGCAGCCAAAACAAAAAAGATGTCATCCTTATCCTCCATCTCTGAGGTGGCGGCCATAACTGCTTAAACAGGCTCCGATTAAATCATCCAGTGTTTGTGTGGTCTTCCTGGTAAGGAGGAGAGGAGGGGAGAGGGAGGGAACAGGAAAACGTTCGGCTCCAGCTCAGATCCGTGTGTGGGAACCACAGGGGGAGAAATCCACGCCAGGACCACCCCCCCCGCCTTCCCCCATCTCTTTTTCTCTCTGTCCATTTTTGGGGTTTTCATTTTTTATTCATAGGGTGATAGGGGTGGAGGGAAGGGTGCTGTGGAGAGCAAGGAGGCAGAGGTGTGCGTGCGAGTGTGTGTGTAGAAGCAAGAGAGCGTGTGCATTTACGCATGTGTGTGTGTGTGCATGCATACATGTATTGATGGTTGGGGCAATAGCAGTACAACTTGGTTTTAGGCCTCGGACCAGGGCCTATGGTAACAATAACAATGGCCACAGTGTTGTTGAGGGAGTTGCATCCAGGACTTTCGGACATTCTTCCCATGTGAGTATAATCACTACTGGGAGGTAGCTCCATTAAGGATTACCATCTCATTAATAGTATCCATGACTTTTGTTCAAAGGCTACTTGTTGTAATGTTGCCTTGTGGATGACGCCTAATCCTCTGAGCCTGCAGCTGTAGGGAAGGAGAGGGGCAGATCCAATCTCTCTCTCTCTCTCTCCCTCTCTCTCTCTCTCTCACACTCTCTCACACACTCTCTCACACACTCTCTCACACACTCTCACACACACAGGGCATCTCCCAGTACGTCCCGGACGGCCTGGCGGGGATCAGGCCCCCTGAAAGACAGATACAAACAACAGTCAAATACAAAGTTCCCCCCTTTTTGGAGAAAAAGAAACATCCATTCTGAACTTCCACCCACCCTGATCCCCTCCGTAAAGCCAAAGCCTAGCCACCCTCCCCGTCCTCCCCCCAGTTACTCCCCTTCACCCCCCAGTCCCCTGTCCCAGCGCTCCTGGCTCTCGTCCTCCCATTCAGGCCTCCCTTCTCCGACACGCACGGCACTCCTCTCAGATGGTGGGCCAGATTAGGAGGCGAACAATACAGTTTTCAATGTATAATGTGCATCTAGTTAGGCTCTTTTTTATCCCTCCATCTCTACTCTTTTACCCTGGGATGGGATAGAGAAAGGGAATAAGAGGACCATTCACCAAGTTATCTCTGGGTGTCTTGTCTCGGCAAACGATGGAGAATTCTCTTTATCTCTCTCTCACTCTGTTTTTCAGTTCGACGTTATTTACCACAGTGCAGAGGACCCAGCAAGAATTTCAATATCTCAGTTTTTACCTGTTTTGAAGTCATTTCTTTCAGCTTTGTATACGTACTGTATATGTACGTACTATATCTGTATTTACAGTGCATTCGGAAAGTATTCACTTTTTCAAAATATGTCCACATTGTTGCATTACAGCTTTATTCTAAAATTGATTAAATAGATTTTTCCCTCATCAATCTACACACAATACCCCATAATGACAAAGCAAAAACATTTTTTTTCTCCAAATGTTTGCAAATTTAGTATTTAGACCTTTACCCAGTACTTTGTTGAAGCATCTTTGGCAGCGATTACAGCCTTGAGTCTTCTTGGATATGACGCTAAAAGCTCGGCACACCTGTATTTGGGGAGTTTCTCCCATGCTTCTCTGCAGATTCTCTCAAGCTCTGTCAGGTTGGATGGAGAGAGTCGCTGCAAAGCTATTTTCAGGTCTCTCCAGAGATGTTCGATTAGGTTCAAGTCCGGGCTCTGGCTAGGCTACTCAAGGACATTCAGAGACTTGTCCCGAAGCCACTCCTGCGGTGTCTTGGCTGTGTGCTCAGGGTCGCTGTCTCGTTGGAAGGTGAACCTTCGCCCCAGTCTGAGGTCCTGAGCGCTTTGCTCCATTCATCTTTCCCTCGATCCCGACTAGTCTCCCAGTCCCTGCCACTGAAAAACATCCCCACAGCATGATGCTACCACCACCATGCCTCACCTTAGGGATGGTGCCAAGGTTTCCTCCAGACGTGACGCTTGCCATTCAGGTCAAAGAGTTTCTATCTTGGTTTTATCAGACCATAAGATTGTCATGCTTACAAACACACAAACATACATATAACTCACAAACGATGTATGCAAGTCAATTTCGATCAAGCATGTTTGCCTCTAAAGAACTCTCAGACCTTGTTTCTCACAGTACATGGAGTCAGGATTCCTAGTAGCACTCATAAGTCTTCTATCTTTCATTGTTCAAAAAGTGAAAGTATAATATTTTTTACCTCGAAGATTGTTGGACCCTATTGTGCTCCACTTGTGCTCCAATAGAAGGCCATCAAATGTATTTACTTAAATGAGTGAGTATTTATTTGGCCTTCATTCAACTTTATATGGTTATATAGATTTCCTGAGTAAATTAAAGGGACTTGCTATACAGTATTGTATATACATCTTTTTTTTCTCAGTTTGCTTGTTTTTTAACATGTTGTTATTGGTCGTACTTGTGGTATTATTGTTGGCTGGGCTCTCTGAGTGTTTCAGTTGTAGCCGTAGTGGGTTTCTTTCCCTGCTACATGTGACACCATCTCCTCTGACCCCCTGACCCCCAATAATACCCCAGGGCACAGCCTCTGACATCACAACGACCCATGTGCCATGGAAATGGTCACCCCATGCTGGGCTGGGTTGTACAACAGTGCTGTGTCCCAAAAAGCACACTCCCTTGATAAGTGCTTCTGAAGACTACTTAGCTACTAACAATAATATATGCCATTTTACAGATGCTTTTTTCCAAAGCAACTTACAGTCGTGCGTGTATACTTTTGACGTATGGGTGGTCCCAGGAATCATACCCACTACCTTGGCGTTACCAGCACCATGTTCTGCCAACTGAGCTAGAAAGGACCAAGTAACTTGGCAGAGGGCACTGCCAACCCAGCACTGCCCTCTCAGATGCCCTCCAATAATGGCCTCTCAAGCCCTTGTTTGTTTTGCCCCCCAAAAAATACACGTTTTGTTACATAGACAGAAAGCAGACTTGTTTTGTGGACTTGGTGTTCTAATTTATGAAAAGCCTTGTTAGATACCCTAGGAAAGCAAACACAGACAGACAGACAGACAGACAGACAGACAGACAGACAGACAGACAGACAGACAGACAGATCCTTTGCATATTGTTCAGATCAACCAGAGAACGTAGTTTAATGGTGCAAAAGATGTAGGAAAAATGTACAAATGGCTAAATAGAGTGTTTATTGCGAGTGTTTATGTAAAAGAGATGCTTCAGAAACACACTTGATGAGTGACCTGACGCCTTAAGACTTGTGTTGGCTTACCAGGATAATGTCTAGGCTTTAGTTCTGCGGGCTATCACAGTATTGTGACGGCAGGAGACCCGGGTGTGTGCGTTCCTGCATGCGTGTCTGTGCTGACTTGTGTTCTTGCTTGGTCCTGCTGTGCTGTTGTTGGTGCCCTGGTGTCTGACCTGGATGCCCCACTGTGATGGCCAACGTGGGGTTATAAGTTTACCTAACCCCCTCAGCCTTTTCCGTTCACACTCTCCACACCTCTCCCTCCCTCAGTCCCTCATCCTTCCCTATCCTGGGCCGCACACAACACATTGCAAGAGAATGCTCTTTAATTGGCTCTTTTTTCAAAGAAAAGAAACAAAATGTTTTTTTTTAAATCTAATATTACTGCTTGCATGAATTACTTGATGTTGAATAGAGTTCCATGTAGTCATGGCTCTATGTAGTATTGTGCGCCTCCCATGGTCTGTTCTGGACTTAGGGATTGTGAAGATACCTCTGTTGGCATGTCTTGTGGGGTATGCATGGGTGTCCGAGTTGAATTCCAGTAATTCAAACAGACAGCTTAGTGCGTTTAACTTCTTATGGCTGCAGGGGCAGTATTGAGTAGCTTGGATGAAAAGGTGCCCAGAGGTGCCCAGAGTAAACTGCCTGCTCCTCAGTCCCAGTTCCTAATATATGCATATTATTATTAGTATTGGAAAACACTCTGAAGTTTCTAAAACCGTTTGAATGATGTCTGTGAGTATAACAGAACTCATATGGCAGGCAGAAATCTGAGAAAGAAATCCAACCAGGAAGTGGGAAATCTGAGGTTGGTCGATTTTCAACTCAGTTACAGTGGGATATTGGTCATCTTGCACTTCCTAAGGCTTCCGCTAGATGTCAACCGTCTTTAGAAACTTGTTTGAGGCTTCTACTGTGAAGTGGGGCCAAATGAGAGTGGATTGAGTCAGAGGTCTGGCAGCAGTCATGCGCTGGTCACGTGCATTTCACACAAGAGGTATCTCCCGTTCCTTTGCTTTTCTGAAGACAAAGGAATTCTCCGGTTGGAATATTATTGAAGATTTATGTTAAAAACATCCTAAAGATTGATATCCATACATCGTTTGACAAGTTTCTACGGTCTGTAAAGGAACATTTTGACATTTCGTCTGCAACTTCGTGTAATGCTCCGGGTGTCGTGGGTTAGGGTTAGACGCAGGAGACAGAGAGTGCAATGTGCAATTAGAGTGCAATTAGAGTCAGACGCAGGAGACAGAGAGTGCAATGCTGTGCTCTTTAATGCACCAACGCACCACAGGGTGCTCACAATAATAAAGGCCCCAAACACGGGGAATGAAAAATGTACAACTGAAATACACGACCAGGAACAAAACACGTTCCTCTACTACAGAGCCAAAGGTTACAATAATTAATCCCACACAACAAACAGGCTGTCTAAAGAAGCCCAACTAATCATCACAAACAGGTGCTACCAATAAACATACAAGGAGGGGGAGGAAAGATAATCAGTGGCAGCTAATAGGCCGGTGACGACGACCGCCGAGCGCCACCCGACCGGGAAGGGAAGCCACCCTCGGTCGGACTCGTGACACTTCACTTTTGTTTACCAAACACACTAACAAAAGTAGCTATTTGGACATAAATGATGGACGTTATCGAACAAATCAAACATTTATTGTGGACCTGGGTTTCCTGGGAGTGCACTGTGATGAAGATCATCAAAGGTAAGTGAATATTTATAATGTTATTTCTGTCTTCTGTTGACTCTAACATGGCGGATATATGTATTTGTTCTCTGAGCGCTGTTCTCAGATTATAGCATGGTTTGCTTTTTCTATAAAGCTTTTTTGAAATCTGACACAGCGGTTGCATTAAGGAGAAGTATATTTTTAATTCCATGTATTTCTATTTTCATCAACATTTATGATGAGTATTTCTGTAAAAGGATGTGGCTCTCTGCAAAATCACCGGATGTTTTTGGAACTACTGAACATAACGCGCCCAATGTATACTGAGATTCTTTTATATAAATATGAACTTTACCAAACAAAGCATAAATGTATAGTGTAACATAAAGTCCTATGAGTGTCATCTGATGAAGATCATCAAAGGTTAGTGATTCATTTAATCTCTATTTGTGCTTTTTGTGACTCCTCTCTTTGGCTGGAAAAATGGCTGTGTTTTTCTGTGGCTTGGCTCTGACCTAACATAATCGTTTGTGGTGCTTTCGCTGTAAAGCCTATTTGGACACTTTGGTGGGATTAACAACAAGATTACCTTTAAAATTGTATAAGATACTTGAATGCTTGAGGAATTTTAATTATGAGATTTCTGATTTCAATCTCTCATCCACTTTGAGCCAGGTGACATTGACATGCACATTATTAATGTTAGCTCCCTCTGTTTATCCAGGGGCTAGCTGTGCTGCCCTGTTCTGAGCAAATTGCAATTTTCCTAAGTCTCTCTGTGTCACCTGACACGACTGAACAGTAGTCCAACTGCGACAAAACTAGGGCCTGTAGGACCTACCTTGTTAGTAGTGCTATTGAGAATGCAATGCAGTGCTTTATTATGGACAGACATCACCCCCTCCAAGCTACTATTTCATCAATATGTTTTGACCATGATAGTTTTACAATCCAGGGTTACACCAAGCAGTTTAGTCTCCTCAACTTTCTCAATTTCCACATTATTGAGGTTTAGGGTTTCGTGAACGATTTGTATCAAATACATACATAACTTTAAGTTTTTGAAATATTTATCACTAGCTTTATTCAAAGCCAGTGGCATGTTGTAAATAAAGATTGAAAAAAATCTTCCATTAAAGAACACCCTCTGTGTTCTGTTAGACAGGTAACTCTTTCTCCACATTATGGCAGGGGGTGTAAAGTCATAACATATACGTTTTTCCAGCAACAGACTATGATCGATAATGTCAAAAGCCGCACTGAAGTCTAAAAAAACAGCCCCAACAATCTTTTTATCGTCCATTTCTCTCAGCCAATCATCAGTAATGTGTGTAAGTGCTGTGCTTGATGAATGTCCTTCCCCGTAAGCGTGCTGAAAGTCTTGTCAATTTGTTTACTGTAAAATAGCATTGTATCTGGTCAAACACAATTAAATAAAAAAGTTTACTAAGGATTGGTAACAGGCTGATTGGTGGGCTATGAGCAAGTAAAGGGGGCTTTACTCTTCTTAGGTAGGCAAATAACTTTTGCTTCCCTCCAGGCCAGAGGGCACACACTTTCTAGTAGGCCTATATTGAAGATATGGCAAGCAGCAGTGGCAATATTGTCCGCTATTATCCTCAGTAATTTTCCATCCAAGTTGTCAGACCCCAGTGGCTTGTCATCGTTGATAGACAACAACAATATTTTTCACCTCTTCCACACTTACTTTACAGAATTCTAAATAATAATGCTTGTATTACGACCCAGATACAGACACGGGAGGCGGATAGTACAGTTCTCAGATGATTTATTAGAAACACAGGGCAGGCAAAGGGCAGGTTGAGGGCAGGTTCGTGATCAGGTCAGAGTCAGGCAGGTACAGGATGGCAGGCAGGCTTGGGGTCAAGGGTGGAAACAAGCACAAAGACAGGTGAAACAGATCAGGGTGTGACACCTTGTCTTTCATAATTTGGTCAGATATACTTGGATGTGCAGTGTCAGCGTTTGTTGGTGGCATGTCATGCCTAAGTTTGCTAATTATGCCAATGAACAAAATCATTAAAGTAGTTGACAATATCAGTGGGTGTTATGATGAATGATCGATCTGATTCAATGAATGATGGAGCGGAGTTTGACTTTTTGCCCAAAATGTAATTTATGGTGATGCTTTTTTACTATTATTCATGTCATTTATCTTTGTTTCATAGTGTAGTTTCTTCTTGCTTTTATTCAGTTTAGTCACATGATATCTCAATTTGCAGTATGTTTGCAAATTGGTTGTAGAGCCAGACCTATGTGCATGCTTATTAGTAACTGGGATGAGCAATTTCATAAATGTGTCAAGTGCAACGTCTGGTTGCTCGTCATTACACACAACGGACCTACAAATATTCTTCACATAAAAAAAACACAACATAACACTCACTACAAAACTTATTATATGACCTCTTATTGACTATATTAGGCCCAGCCTTTGGAACTTTGGATTTCCTAGATATGGCTACTATTTTGATAGTGCCGGTGTGGTGCCCTCCCTGAAAGCCAAGAGAGGATACATCTGTGCTGTGACATACTGTCTAGACGCGTTGGAACCAATATCCTGCCTTGCTTTGCTGTGTGGTGGAAGTTGGAGGTCGGTATCTGCGCTGCGACATAACGTCTAGATGCGCTGGGCTTCCTAGCCCAGGATATCCCCCAGTAGATTGGCGGATCTACTGGGCCTGCTGCTGCCTCACTGTGCAGTAGCCTACTGCAAGGTGACTGTGCACATTGACCAGATCCACACACTGGGCGAAATCCCTGTCAGCACATTCCTGCTGTGGCTGTTCAACGCGCTGGACATCCTAGAACAAAACATGTATGAGTTTGTGAGAGTCTCACCTTACCACAGAGGAGTCATATTAGTGTGTAGCCCAAACTGTACAGATGCTACAGAGAGAAGTTGGAATATTGGCTGTACTATTGGCTGTACTGACTTTAGATGAATCCTAAGATGCTTGTAGGGGTCGAAGAGCAAAACGGAGAAACCATCGTGTTTGCGAGAGTCTCATCTATACATAGAGGGGTAATAGTAGGAAAAACCGTTTGGACGCTACAGACGATTTTCGGGATGTCTCATGGTCTGACAAACACGGTTCTAGCTCTGTCACATTTTACCGCAAATGCGAAAGTGTTTACATGCAATGCAAAAAAAAACATATTTAAATTGACAGATTTTTATGGTTATTTTTGTATTATGCTATTGTATTCACCCTTAGGTTAAATAGCATTCATAGAAAGTTCTCTGAACGTTTCAAAAGTTTTCTTATGGTTTTTATGGAAAGTTTTCTTAACGTTCTGGAAAAATTTGAGAACATGACTAAGTAGAACCATGAGGAAACCTGTAGGAAACACTATGCTGAAGTACCAAAATTGTCACAGTAGAGTGTTGTTTCTTAATGTTCTGTGAATTCTCACCAAGCTCGAAGAATTATATGGTTTTCAGAATGTTATGTGCTAGCTTGGATATGTCTGTAGTTGTGTGGAGCTATAGTGTGAGTGGAATGCAGATCTGGGTTGAAATAGTCTGGCAAACACTATAGGTGTGCTTGATTTGGCCTACCCGGCGCACTGGGCTTGCACTTTCGGGACTTTTCTATTAATAAAGTTAAATCAAGTGTGCCTAAATTATTTTAAAGAATACCAATTCATTTCAACCCTGATCTGGTAGAATGAAATAGGGGATTGGCTTTTGTAAATTTCCAGCATCTGCTTCAGACCTGTAGTTTAGTGGGAGTGTCACCTACAGCCCCATGTTGGTGTAAAGAATGTCCCCCCTCACCACACTTTACATAATAAACACACACACACACACACACACACACACACACACACACACACACACACACACACACACACACACACACACACACACACACACACACACACACACAGGTTATTGATTCAAATCATTCAGTTACTTGTGATAAAGTCCTCAACCCAACTACCCTGTCAGCTCATATTTCAGCTTTGTTTTTTACGCCTGATTGGTTTTGTCCCAATTGGTCTCCTGATTGTGACCTCTGGCGCGTGACCTTTAAAACCTACAGTCGTCCCCAACACTGGCTCTGACACTGGCCCCGGCCCACAGCCAAAGGAGCCAAAGGCAGAGGAGTGGCTGGGCCATTTCTCCAGACAAAAGCAGGGCGGCAGGGGTGGCTGGGAGGACACACCAACCCAGCCCCTTATGAGTCCAGCCAAGCGGACAGGGAGCAAATTAGGACCAGTGGTTTTTGTCTGCCCTTTCTTTTGGCTCCCTTACAGGGTTGACTGGCATGTCAAGTTTGTCAGGTGCACTCAAACTGTTTGACCACATCACACGTCCTTTCAGGCTGCCTCAAAGCGTTTCATGTCTTCGTCCCTGATTCGTGTTGTCGCTTTGCGTATGTGCCTCGTTGGGCCACTGAAGCATATGTGTAGAAAAGGTGCAGGCTTGGGGGCCCCGACACAAAGCAACCCCTGCTTTTATTAAGAGACTCACTGCACTGCTACATTATCCTGCCCTTTAAGACATTCTTCAAGCAACCTTTTCAAGTGAGCAAAATCTCCCAGAGCACAAAACAGTGCAATTGAGACTGAAATAATCTCTCTGTTAATTGAATTCCAGGAGAGGAGTTCCCAGCCTTTTCGAGGCAAGTCCTGCGGGGAATTTGGGGCGTACAAACGAAGAACAGGAGGGGCTAAACGTGCAACTTGAGAATGAGGAGAGTGGGACTCTGGGACGGGGACGGAGTGTGGCACAGGTATATTGACTTTTCCTCATATCTTATTATGTTTTGCATGTTTTGCATATATGCGCCATTATCTAGTTCCTAAAGTTCTATCATCTTCGCCTAATTTCAGTTTGTGACAAAACAATGTACAGGCAACTACCAAGATAAAGGAAACACCAACATAAAGCGGGTGTAATAGGGTGTTGGGCCACCACGAGCTACCAGAACAGATTCAATACACTTTGGGATAGATTCTGGAACTCTATTGGAGGAACGCAACACCATTCTTCCATAAGAAATTCCATAATTTGGTGTTTTGTTGATGGTGGTAGAAAATGCTGTCTCAAGCTCTGCTCCAGAATCTCCCATAATGGTTCAATGGTGTAGAGATCTGGGCCCAGATTCACAAAACCTTCTTAAGAAGAAATTTCTTCTTAACTGCCATTTTTTCCTTAACTGTAGACTTAAAAAGAAAGTTAAGCAAAGTTGCTATTCCTCAAAAAAGTTATTGGAAATATTCTTGGGCTATTTCTTATGTTCGCCTTAGATTCTTGAAAATAACGTTTTTCAATTTGTTCTTAATTCCAAGATAGCTAAACCCTTGTCTTATACTCAATGAGTGAAGTGAAAAATTCTTCCCTAGTTATTTTGCTCAAAATCTAAAAGGTCCAACCTATATTCAAGCCAATCTCTTAGGTAGTTGAACATGTTATTACTCCAACCTTGTGAAAGTGACAAACTGATACATTTTTGTCAAAAACAACTTTATATCGATGGAGTGCCATTGATTTTGACGACCTGGGCCCAGATTCACGAAACACTTCTTATGCAAAAACTTAAGAATGTTCTTTAGATAAAAATAAGAAGTTCATAAGATAGTTTGTTAGTGCAATTCCTCAACAATATCGTAAGATTTAATGATTTTCTTCCAAGCTTCTCAAATATCTTCTTACAGATCTTAAGATGTTTTTTGCTAGGCAACGGTTGTTGGTATCTAGCTAGCAATGGCATGTTAGCATATTTCTTACTGAGAATATCGTTCTAAAACATGTTCTTGGGTTTAAAGTAACTTTCAGATGGGGTTTGTGAGGGAACTAAACATGTTCAATTACTATCATGTGCTTTTTGTCGCACTGCCCTGAGTTTAAGACAAGGGTTTAGCTATCTTGGAATTAACAACATTATACAACTTTATTTTCAAGAATCAAATTTCTTCTTAACTTTATGCTTAAGGATAAACATAAGAAATAGCGCAAGAAAATGTCCAATAACCTTTTTGAGGAATAGCAACTTTGCTTAAATTTCTTCTTAAATCTATAGTTAAGAAAAAAATGGCAGTTAAGAAGAAATTGCTTCTTAAGAACATTTTGTGACTCTGGGCCCTGGTGACTGAGATGGCCATGGTATAGGGTTTACATAATTTTCATGCTCATCAAACCATTCAGTGACCACTCGTGGACAGGGGCATTGTCATCCCACAGGGGCATAGCCATGGTAGCCAAAATAATGGCATGCCCAGCATTTTTATAGATGGCCCTAAGCATGATGAAATGTTAATTGCTTAATTTACTCATAAACCACACTGGTTTTCAACATACTTTGTATTCCTCATTTACAAAAGTGTTCATTATTTTGGCAGTTACCTGTATAGTGTAGAGCAGTGGTCACCAACCTGTCGATCCTTTCTGTAAAAAATACAAAAGTAAAGCCTAGCATTCCAATGTTTTACATTTTTGTTTTGCGCTGTTAATGGTGCACTTGATTCAGCTTCCTGCCGGGAAGGCTTTTTCAACCATTTCATGTGTCTAAGGTAGGACTCCGCCTACCCGGCAGGCCCAGAGAGCAAATCAAGTGCACCTATAGGCCTACCGCTGGCCAATCAGATAGTTCTGCACAGTTTCCTCGAGCCATAGACTGTAAAAAGAAGCCTTGAACGCAGAGCAAAGTTTATACTGTGAGATTTCTAAACTTTTGACCTGAGAGAGACTTTTTTTTAAATTTCATGTTTAGGTAGTTATTTAGCACTGGCAACACTTTGTTCAACACTTTTATGATCCATAAAATGCGCATTCTCCCTACTTCCACTCACGCTACAACCAGCACAGCAGCTGCAATGAAGGAGTATAATAAAGTGTTCCGATAAGCTTGCATTGTTACTGTTATACACTTGTGTCTTTTTTAATATCAAGGAATATTTCACTTTCTTTGGTCATAGGAATAACAACATGAATTGGTGCATGAGGCAGAAATAATGCAGTGCGACTTGAGTTTGCCATCAACTGGAAGACCGAGTCCCCTTTTCTCAGAGGAGGGAGGGACTGTGAGTCGGGTCACTTGGGTGAGAGGCAGCCTCACCGCTACTCACTCCCTCCCCTCAGACTGACCATCAGATGCAGGCCATCAGTCCAGTACAAAAAAAATTAAAGCATAGCTAATATGCAGTGATAATGTATTGGGCCTATGGCCTACTGCACAAAAATAATGTTAATGTTGCATAGCTTACATAGCTTAAGTCATGCTAAAGAAAAATCTGAGCGAAAGCATTTTCACTCAGAAAGAAAAAAGAAGCAAAACCGGAACTGGAAGCATAGAAATAATGTTCTTCAGACTTGCCTTCAATGACAATGACAGATCTGTAACACACATTTCTATATGAATTTGGTCAGTTCACCCACAAAGCTACATTCTGGACTTTTAAAGGAAAGATTCACCCATTTTGAATGTTGTGTCATATTTGTGCAACTCTGAGCGATGTACTATCAATTCCCGGGGTTATTTCATGTGTATCTGATCGATTTGCCATTAATGATTTTCCCTCATGATGCATAAAGTGCCATTCCGGCTGTATTTCTGCCTGCTTGAGCAGCTTTCCTACTTGCAGAGTCAAAATAAGAGCTTATGTGTAACGGCTTTTTTCTGTGGACGAAGGCAAGGACCAAAGCGCAGCGTGGTTAGTGTTCATCATGTTTAATAACGACGATAAACGTGAACACTACAAAATAACTAATGTGAAAAAAACGAAACCGTTCTGTCTGGTGTAGACACATGAAGACAGAAGACAACCACCCACAAAACCCAACACAAAACAGGCTACCTAAATATGGTTCCCAATCAGAGACAATGACTAACACCTGCCTCTGATTGAGAACCATATCAGGCCAAACATAGAAATGAGAAAACTAGACACACAACATAGAATGCCCTCTCAGCTCACATCCTGACCAACACTAAAACAAAGAAAACACAAAAGAACTATGGTCAGAACGTGACATTATGTTATGTATTATTGTTATTATTATTATCAGCAGTAAAGGTAGTAGTAGTAGTAGCTGTACTACAATCTAAGAAAAAAAGGGTCTATCTCGAAACTAAATTGGTTCTTTGGCTGTCCCCGTAGGAGAAGCCTTTAAAGAACACTTTTTGATTCCAGGTAGAACCCTAATGGGTTCCATGTCGGACCCTTTCCACAGAGGGTTTTACATGGAACCCAAAAGGGTTCTCCTATGGGGACAGCCGAAGAACCCTTTTGGAACTGTTTTTTTCTAAGAGTTTTGTTGTTGTTGTATTATTATTAATAGTAGTAGTAGTAATAATAAAATGAGTTGTTGTTAATAACCTCTTGAAACTAGGGGGCACTATTTTTATTTTTGGAAAAATAACGTTCCCAAAGTAAACCGCCTATTTCTCAGGACCAGATGCTTGAATATGCATATAATTGACAGCTTAGGATAGAAAACACTCTAAATTTTCCAAAACTGTCAAAAATATTGTCTGTGAGTATAATAGAACTGATATTGCAGGTGAAAGCCTAAGAAAAATCCAATCAGGAAGTGACTCATGTTTTGAAACCGTTGTGTTCCTATACACCCCTATTGGACACTGAAAGGGATATTAACCAGATTCCTTTTTCTACGTATTCCCGAAGGTGTTTCCAGCATTTTGACATAGTTTCATGCCTTTATGTTGAAGAATGAGCATAAACAACCACATTGCGTAAGTGGCCAGCTGAGGGCTCTCAGAGTGATTCTTGCGTAAAAGACAGAGGTAGTAATTTTTCCTCTCGCTCCTACTGAAAAGCCAATTGTCCCGGTTGATATATTATCGAATAGATATTTGAAAAACACCTTGAGGATTGATTATAAAAAACGTTTGCCATGTTTCTGTCGATATTATGAATATAATTTGTCATTTTTTTCACCGTTGTCGTGACTGCTATTTCCGGTGGATTTCTGAACATAACGTGACAAACAAACGGAGGTATTTTGGGTATAAAAATAATCTTTATGGATCAAAAGGAACATTTGCTGTCTAACTGGGAGTCTCGTCAGTGAAAACATTCGAAGATCATCAAGGGTAAACTGTTAATTTGATTGCTTTTCTGATTTTCGTGACCAAGCTTCCTGCTGCTAGCTGGACATAATGCTATGCTAGGCTATCGATAAACTTAATTTCGATAAAAGCATAATTTCAAAGTTCGAGATGACAGGGTGATTAACAAAAGGCTAAGCTGTGTTTCACTATATTTCACTTGTGAATATTTTCTAGTAATATTTTTGGACCGTTGCGCTATGCTAATTAGTGTAGTTGATGACAATTCTCCCGGATCCGGGATGGGTAGTTCTGTAGATTCATAAGTTGACACTATTGATATCCATAGAATTCCATTGTGAATTTTAAGAGTGTATGGTGTAAATGTCAGATGTGGCACATCTGTCTCTTTTCAATAGCTGTTCCAGATCATCAAGGCCCTGGTGAAGAACCACTACCAGGCAGCAGAGCGAGTCTTTGAGAAGCTGGATGAGAAGAACACCAAACGTCTCAGTCAAGAGACCTTCTACCAGCTTCTAAAGAGGTACATTCTGCCTGTTTCGCAAATGGCACCCTATCCCTACAATCTGCACTACTTTTGAGCAAAGTAGTACACTATGTAAGAAATAGGATGCTATTTGTGACGCATCCCTTGTCTTTCTCTTAAATCATGTTAATTATCACAAAAACAATATGATCATTATATCAACGTACAGTATATACTGTATGTGAATATACATGAACATATATTCACACACAGTGTTATAAAGTACTTGAGTAAAAATACTTTGAAGTACTACTTAAGTTGTTTTTTGGGGTATCTGTACTTTACTTTACTATTTGTATTTTTGATTACTTTTTATTTTACTCCACTCCATTCCTAAAGAAATAATGTACTTTTTACTCCTTACATTGTCCCTGACACCCAAAAGTACTAGTTACATTTTGAATGCTTAGCAGGACAGGAAAATTGTCTAATTCACACACGTATGAAGAGAAAATCTGTGGTCATCCATACTGCCTCTGATCTGGCAGACTCACTAAACACTAATGCTTCGTTTGTAAATTATGTCTGAGTGTTGAAGGAATTTGAAATGATTTATACTTTTGATACTTAAGTATATTTTAGCGATTACATTTACTTTTGATACTTAAGTACATTTAAACCAAATACTTTTAGGCTTTTACTCAAGTATTATTTTACTGGGAGACTTTTACTTGAGTCATTTTCTTTTAAGTTATCTTTACTTTTACTCAAGTATGACAATTGGGTACTTTCCCCAACACTATTCACACACAAATTCAACTCACTGGTAAAGGGATGATGCCCTAAATATGACGGTAAAGACCCATGAATCACAACAAACAAAGATCATTCCTAAAATGTGAAATGTTTCTCTGAATCGCTTATATTGTTTTGCTTCACTGTAAAATAAATACAAATGTAACTGTTAAATGTCTAAGTTTGCTGGACTAAAACATGTTGAGCTGACATGGAATACTTTACTAGCCAAGGCAGTTTGTTCACTTTAAGCTGAATTTAAAAAATTATGTTGTGTGAACTTACTGAACTTATTGAAGTTTGACTTTGCAACTACAGTAGCTGAGTCAACCACACAATGTGTTTCGTTTGCAGAACTAATTTAGACCCTCAACTTTGCTGCAACTGAAAATATTGTGTTTTGTTATCTAAAGTAATCATTTGCCATTTGACAAGACATGATTTTCATCTTTATTTCCACAGAACTGAGAAGTCATAGTAATTCTAAATTTGTTTTAATTAATCATGTTTTACCTAAGCTCTTTTGATGAAAAAAATTACTCAAAATATGAATAATTGATTGGTGTTTAGATATAATGATATTATAGTCTATAACAAAAAGGCTTTTAATCTGAACTTTTTTCCCGACAGAATAATACTATTCTTCAGGCAATGTCTTGGGAAATGACTCAAAATGCATTATATGCCCCCAGTTCCTGTGAGCATCTCTCAATGGTCTCACAGAGTTATGGAATGCATACTGCCTCTTTGTCTTACCACCGTGTCAAATCAACTGATTCATCTTTAGTACTTCTCAGATGTCACACAACCCTGTCTCTCCTCGTGACACAAGTGCCCCTTGTTGTGGCGCTACATGATAACCAAAGCCACCCTCGCGATACTCACACAGTCATACGCACTGATCTGAGGGTCGCTTTGGAGACCTTTTGTCCACAAAAACAATGGCCATCAGAAGCACCACTTTCTCCTGGCAAATGATGCCTTAATTGTGGGAGTTAACAAGCCTGCTCTTTTTTTCCCATGAATAACAAAGCGTTTACTGTGATTTTGTTTTTCTTGAGAGCACAGGCAGACCATTTTCTATGGCGTATTGCACGCTTGTTTTGGTGTTCCCATGTCATGCTCTGTTCTGCATTGGGCTCCATGTCTATCAGAATCCCACTACCAAAGAAGAGTGACAAAGACGGAGAGACTGGGGATACCTTTTCAAAGTTTGGGGAACATTTTGAAAAAATGCATTGTTCATTTATCTGAGTCTTCTTTTGACCCTTTCCCACTTGTTTTCTCCTTTATATCGTTTCCCTCCTTTATCTGTCTATTCATTTTTTGGCTGGAATATCCCAGTGGCTGCCCTAAATAGAGGTAGTGTTGAATAGAACATCTCCATGGATTTGCATAATCTCGGGCATTGGGGTTCTCAGTGCGGGTGAGTACATTGAGGGTCGTGCCAACTGCGAAAAGGTAAACCCTTCATCCCTTGGCAGGGGGGACACTCACCCTACCCTTCCAGAGTCTTAGTACAATAACTTAGTAGTCAGAATCCACCAGGTCCACAGCTAATATACCACATCTAGCCAGTTAAAACTTTCCCTTCTGAGATACTCCCGCTATCTGTAATATTTTCCACTCAATCCAGGTTTTTTTTGGATGTTATATATATATTTTAGGATTTGTCATTTGAAAACATTTTATATCTGACATATATCCATCTACATGGGTCATATAAAAATTTAATAACGAAAATAGTTAAATTATCAGGGTCAAATCTGTTTCTCTTCAAAGGACTTCTTTACTCATCAATGACATATTCTCAGGGTGCTGAGAGTCAGGCAGTATAACTGTGTAGATGTTTATTTTTGTATTTTTTTTTACATTTCTTACAGACCCATTCATGTCTGCTCTCTTACAGTGCTTCCCATTCTTTGGCCTCCGGTCGATGCCAACAAGGCCTAAGATAGCTGCTTGCTCTCTGATGGGAAACTGTTGCTTATGTGCTGGGTTGGCTGCCAAGTTTTGGCATTGTTATTGGTGAAGTGGGGATTGGGGGATGGGTGGGTGGGTGAGGGGGATTGGGCAAGCAAAAAGGGGGCCCTTAAACCCTGTGAGATAGTAGTTATTCATCTATATGTAGTGGGAATTGTCCCCCTCTTCTTTCTCCATCCCTTTCTCCCCCTTTTCTCACTCTCTTGTTCCTTCTCTCCCTCTCGCTCTGTCTCTCTCTTTTCATCTTTTCATCCTGCAGATTTGACATCCACCCCGAAGTGAGCCGGGGAGATCCGACATCTTTGGGTCACTTTGATTACCAACCAGGACAGGACGCTGGATTTCTTGCAGCTTGCGCGCCACTTTGGCTACTCTCCCAAGTCCTCGTGCTTTCCCAACGCCAAGCGCAGCCCCCCAAAGAAAGGGGATGAGAATCTCCGGCAGTGCTCCAGAAAGCTCCACTGTGTGTCTGACATACTTGCAGATGGAGTGCGTGCCAAGGTAGGGGTAAGGGGGCAGGGGTGGGAAGATAAGAGCGGGGGTAGAGGGGACTTACAAAGCAAACCAGGGTAAGCCCCTATCGCCTTCAACACACACACACAACACTGTGCTACCCACGTCTGTCTAATGGGACCTCAATTGCGAGTTTGTTTAAGGTTACAGCATAGTGTGTGTTAGGAGGGACTGTTGGCTGTTGGGAGGGTATGAGAACAGGGGGCCATGGAAGTTCACTAGGGGGACTTGCTGCTCACACTCACCCAGCAGAGAGAGCATTGTCCTTCACATGGGAGAACCAGAGGACCTCCACTGCTGTCTCCCTACCAACATATCCCCACTCATGTGAGTTTGGATGGGGAGGCCTCTCAGCTTTGGTGCAACTCTCAGAGAACCTCCCAACTGCCCCTTCCCCATCTTCCTTCCCTGTGATCATGATAATAATAATCATCCCACTTTAAACAAAGCACAACTTTTAAGGATTAATGAAGCCTTTATAACCCCTTATTTAAAGGATAGTGGAATTCCACTTATATATTTTCCAGATTTGACATTTTTATTTTATTTTACCTTTATTTACCAGGCAAGTCAGTTAAGAACACATTCTTATTTTCAATGACGGCCTGGGAACAGTGGGTTAACTGCCTGTTCAGGGGCAGAATGACAGATTTGTACCTTGTCAGCTTGGGGGTTTGAACTTGCAACCTTCCGCTACCCTGCCGCCCCAGAGGGGGATACAGATTGGACAAACAGATTGAAGGGTTGGAGCTGGGTTTGAACCTCGATCTCTGGTGGAGAGAGTGGTATAGCTGACATATGTGTCTTGAGCCAGGAGATTTACCACGAGACCACCGGCTCGTTACACTATAAACCATTTATAAGACCTACTGTATATAGATGCTTCCAAAATCTTTGGAAGCAAATATCATTCTGTATTGTCTCAGTTGGTACTAGATAGAACATGGCCCCCGTCCCAGTCTGTGGAGAAAACAACCTGTGGTTACCTATGTTACCTCATTGGCACCAGGAAAAAAATATATTGTTGTCTGCTTGTTTTAGTCAATTACAAAACTACATTTAAGAAAAGTACAGCATGTCTAAAGATTACTTTCCAACATTGCCTGCTCGCAGGCTTTAACACTACTTAGAAAAACATAATATTGTAGGGCTTCCCTCATGCACCTTTTAATACTTTTACTCAAGTATGACATTTGGGTATTTTTTCCATGACTGCAAAAACGACTTGGCTGTTATGGAGAACACTCTCCATTGAGCTAGAGATCAGTCAGTCTAGTAATTTAATCGAACTTTACTTTCTGGATCTTAGGGAAAAGGCGGCGAGCAATCTGGTACGCTCGAGTCCACAAAGTTTTGACTTTTCCTCATCCCATTTTGTTACTGTGATTAGCTACTGCCTGCTCTGCCTCCCCATCTTATGGGAGCGAGCAGGTGAGGAGCTATCTTCGCTCTTGACAACCCTCCTCCATGGAGCAGGGCCAAGACATACAGTACCAGTTACGTAGCTGTCCTACTGCCCAGGATTATATACAGTATATTCAGTACCAGTCCAAAGTCTGGACTCACCTACTCATTCAAGGGTTTTTCTTTATGTTTCCTATTTTCTACATTGTAGAATAATAGTGAAGACATCAGAACTATGAAATAACACATGGAATCATGTGGTAACCAAATAAGTGTTAAACAAATCCAAATATATTTCAGCCACCCTTTGCCTTGATGATAGCTTAATGCAGTCTTGTCATTCCGGTGAGGCAGCGTAGCCTAGTGGTTAGAGTGTTGGACTAGTAACCGGAAGGTTGTAAGTTCAAACCCCTGTTCTGCTATGTAACCCACTGTTCCTAGACCATCATTGAAAATAAGAATTTGTTTGTAACTGACTTGCCTAGTTGAATAAATAAAAATTCTCTCAACTCACTTCACCTGGAATGCTTTCCCAACAGTCTTGAAGGGGTTCCCACATATGCTGTGCATGTTTTGGTTGCTTTTCCTTTACTCTGCATTCCAACTCATCCCAAACCATCTCAATTGGGTTGAGGTAGGTGATTTTGGAGGCCAGGTCATCTAATGCGGCACTCCATCACTCTACTTTTCTTGGTCAAATAGCCCTTACACAGCCTGGAAGTGTGTTGGGTCATTGTCCTGTTGAAAAACAAATCACAGTCCCACTAAGCGCAAACCAGATGGGATGTTATATCGCTGCAGAATGCTGTGGTAGCCATGCTGATTTAGTGTGCATTGAATTCTAAATAAATCATAGACAGTGTCACCAGCAAAGCACCCCCACACCATCACACCTCTTCCTCCATGCGTCACGGTGGTAAACACACATGCGGAGATGATCCGTTCACCTACTCTGCGTCTCACAAAGAAATGGCAGTTGGAACCAAAAATGTATAGTCTGGACTCATCAGACCAAAGGAAAGATTTCCACTGGTCTAATGTCCAATGCTGCAAGTCTCTTCTTCTTATTGGTGTCCTTTTTATAGTGTTATTTTTTGCATCAATTTGACCATGAAGGACTGATTCACACAGTCTCCTCTGAAAAGTTGATGTTGAGATGTGTCTGTTACTTGAACTCTGTGAAACATTTATTTTACCTGCAATTTTTGAGGCTGGTAACTCTAACAAACTCTAACAAACAATCCTCTGCAGCAGAGGTAAGAAAGAAAGAAAGAGAGAAAGAAAGAACGAAAGAAAGAAAGAAAGAAAGAAAGAAAGACACTCTACTTGTCCTCTTGCTCAGTTGTGCACCGGGGCCTCCCACTTCTTTTTCTATTCTGGTTAGGGCCAGTTTGCTCTGTTTTGTGAAGGGAGTGGTACACAGCATTGTATGAGATCTTCAGTTTCTTGTCAATTTATCTTATGGAATTGCCTTCATTTCTCAGAACAAGCATAGACTGACAAGTTTTAGAACAAAGTTCTTTGTTTCTGGCCATTTTGAGCCTGTAATCGAACCCACAGATGTTGATGCTCAAGGTACTCAACTAGTCTAAAGAAGGACAGTTTTATTGCTTCATTAATCAGGACAACTGTTTTCAGCTGTGCTAACATAATTGCAAAATGGTTTTCTAATGATCAATTAACATTTTAAAATGATAAACTTGGATTAGCTAACACAACGTGCCATAGGAACACAGGAGTGATGGTTGCTGATAATGAGCCTCTGTACGCCTATGTAGATTTTCCATAAAAATCATCTGTTTTCCAGCTACAATAGTAATTTGCAACATTAACAATGTCTACACTGTATTTCTGATCAATTTGATCTTATTTGAATGGCCCAAAAAAATGTGCTTTTCTTTCAAAAACAAGGACATTTCTAAGTAACCCCAAACTTTCGAACAGTGGTGTACAATATATATTGCCTGACATCTTAGGTCATGGCGCTAGATGCTGATACTTTCAGAATCTATCCAGACAGACTTGCTGCAACCTGGTATAAGCGATGGCCCTATGAGAGCCCTGGGAGACCACATCCCAAAAGACCGTGCCCATGCCGTTTGGGGTGGACGAGCTGACACACCCAGGAAAAAATGGGTGATGCCATATACTTTCTCTCTTCCACCCCATTCTTTAGAAACTAAATCCACTACACTGGATCATTTACTAAGTGACAGAAGCCAATCCATTTATCTAAAAAATTGCGTTTCAAATGACTGACTTGCGTCATTAACTGCTCTCAACATGTGCAGGAAGTGGCTCAGGGATTAGCCACTACATACATAGAATTTCCCCATCAGCTGGTGTGCGTTTAAATTGGGGGACAGACTAATTGAGCCTTTCCTCTGATTTAAAGTCACACCCGACTTCTATGCTAACTTGGCTGAGTTTAGACATGCAGCCCAATTCTAGTCTTTTTTTCACAAATTGGTCTTTAGACTAATCAGATCTGAAAACTTTAGACTAATCAGATCTGAAAAAGATCTGATGTGATTGGTCAAAAGACCAATTAGTGGAAAGATCAGAATTGGCTGCATATTACATGACCAGTGACCCTTGACCCAGCAAATAGTGCCCTCCAGTTTACAAAACAAGTTCAAACATCCCTAGCCATACGACATATACCCAACACATAAGTCAAGCCAAAACGGTTCCAACAAGGTAGGCTATAAGATATTTGAAAACCATTGCATGTGGTATATACAGTACAGTGTAGAACTGGTATAAATAGATGACAGCTTTGCAGTTTATGGTGATCATATCAAAAACAAAAGTTTATTTGAATTGTCACTTCAGCAAACTACCCTGATTAAAAGACAGCAAAGGTATTTATAAGGAACTACTATGACATACAATATATATACAAAACTTTAAATGAGTGGTTTCGGCTATTTCAGCCACATCCGTTGCTGACAGGTGTATAAAATTGAGCACACAGCCATGCAATCTCCATAGACAAACATTGTCAGTAGAATGGCCTTACTGAATGCCACCTTTGCAACGAGGCAGGTCGTTACATTTCTGCCCTGCTTGAGCTGCCCCAGTCAACTGTAAGTGCTGTTATTGTGAAGTGTAAACGTCTAGGAGCAACGGTTCAGCCGCGAAATTGTAGGCCACACAAGCTCACAGAGCGGGGACCACCAAGTGCTGAAGCACGCAGCAATTAAAAATTGTCTGTCCTCGGTTGCAACACTCACTACCGAATTCCAAACTGCCTCTGGAAGCAATGTCGCCACAATAACTACTCGTCAAGAGCTTCGTGAAATGGTTTTCCATGGCTGAGCAGCTACACACATGCCTAAGATCACAATTCACAATGCCAAGCTACGTCTGGAGTGGTGTAAAGCTCGCCGCCATTGAACTCTGGAGTGGTGGAAGCTCGTTCTTTGGAGTGATGAATCATGCTTCACCCTCTGGCATCTGGCTTCACCATCGGACGAATTAGGGTTTGGCGTATGCCAGGAGAAAGCTATTTGCCCCAATGCATAGATGCAAATTATAACGTCTGGTGGAGTATGAATAATGGTCTGGGGCTGTTTTTCATGGGTTGGGCTCGGCCTCTTACTTCCAGTGAAGGGAAATCTTAATGCTACAGTATACAATGACATTCTAGACAATTCTGTGCTTCCAACTTTGTGGCAACAGTTTGGGGAAGGCCCTTTCCTGTTTCAGCATGACAATGCCTCTGTGCACAAAGCGAGGTCCAAAAATAAATGGTTTGTCAAGATTGATGTGGAAGAACTTGACTGGCCTGCACAGAGCCCTGACCTCAGCCCCAACATCAGTGCCCGACCTCACCAATGCACTTGTGGCTGAATGGAAGTAGGCCCCCTCAGCAATGTTCCAACATCTGGTGAAAAGCCTTCCCAGAAGAGTGGAGGCTGTTGTAGCAGTAAAGGGGGACCAACTCCATATTAATGCCCATGATTTTGGAATGAGATCATTAATGATAAATAAAATAAACAAGTTGAAAAAGAGTTCATCAAGTCATTTCAACACCAACTCAAAATATAAAATATATTTTATATCTTGTCATTCTGATATATTCAAATCATAAAGCCAATATTTTCATTTCACAGGCTAGAGTATACTGTGCACATACAGTTGAAGTCGGAAGTTTACATACACTTTAGTCGCAGTCATTAAAACTCGTTTTTTCAACCACTCCACAAATTTCTTGTTAACAAACTATAGTTTTGGCAAGTCGGTTAGGACATCTACTTTGTGCATGACACAAGTAATATTTATAACAATTGTTTACAGACAGATTATTTTACTTATAATTCACTGTATCACAATTTCAGTGGGTCAGAAGTTTACATACACTAAATTGACTGTGCCTTTAAACAGCTTGGAAAATTCCAGAAAATTATGTCATGATTTTAGAAGCTTCTGATAGGCTGATTGACATAATTTGAGTCAACTGGAGGTGTACCTGTGCATGTATTTCAAGGCCTCCCTTCAAACTCATGGTAAAATCAAAAGAAATCAGCCAAGACCTCAGGAAAAAAATTGTAGACCTCAACAAGTCTGGTTGATCCTTGTGAGCAATTTCCAAACGCCTCTGAAGGCACCACGTTCTGTACAAACAATAGTATGCAAGTATTAAACACCATGGGACCACGCAGCCGTCATACCACTCAGGAAGGAGACGCGTTCTGTCTCCTCGAGATGAACATACTTTTGTGTGAAAAGTGCAAATCAATCCCAGAACAACAGCAAAGGACCTGGTGAAGATGCTGGAGGAAACAGGTACAAAAGTATCTATATCCACAGTAAAACGAGTCCTATATCGACATAACCTGAAAGGCCACTCAGCCAGGAAGAAGCCACTGCTCCAAAACCGCAATTTAAAAAAAGACTACGGTTTGCAAATGCACATGGGGACAAAGATTGTCCTCTCAAAAAATGTTCTCTGGTCTGACGAAACAAATATAAGACTGTTTGGCCATAATGACCATCGTTATGTTTGGAGGAAAAAGAGGGAGGCTTGCAAGCCGAAGAACCCATCCCAACCGTGAAGCACGGGGGTGGCAGCATCATGTTGCGGGGGTGTTTTGCTGCAGGAGGGACTGGTGCACGTCACATCATGAGAAAGGAAAATTATGTGGATATATTGAAGCAACATCTCAAGACATCAATCAGGAATTTAAAGCTTGGTCGCAAATGGGTCTTCCAAATGGACAATGACTCCAAGCATACTTCCAAAGTTGTGGCAAAATGTCTTAAGGACGACAATGTCAAGGTATTGGAGTGGCCATCACAAAGCCCTGATCTCAATCTCATAGAAAATTTGTAGGCCAAAATTCACTCAACTTATTGTGGGAAGCTTGTGGAAGGTTACTCAAAACATTTGACCCAAGTTAAACAATTTAAAGGCAATGCTACCAAATACTAATTGAGTGTATGTACACTTCTGACCCACTGGGAATGTGATGAAAGAAATAAAAACTGAGAATTCATTCTCTCTACTATTATTCTGACATTTCACATTATTAAAATAAAGTAGTGATCCCAACTGACCTAAGACAGGACATTTTTACTAGGATTAAATGTCAGGAATTGGGAAAAACTGAGTTTAAATGTATTTGGCTAAGGTGTACTGTATGTAAACGTCCGACTTCAACTGTATAATATTGGCATTTCAAATCACATTACCAGCTTCAATTAAGCCATTTCATACCAGTTTGAATTGCTTGAAGAAGGTGAATGGATTGGTGTAGCTCTTATCAGAGATCAACTACAACGGGGTATGATTGCATTTCAGAAATACAGGTGCAGTGACCCTTCTATGACCTAAACGAGCGCAGTGGGGTCTCATGATGAGCCACCCTCTAGTAAAAACCCTCTCAACCAGTGCTGAGGAGACAGGGATTGATAAGACCTTCATTGCCCATGTGTATAGATTTGGCAATCTGTCTTTGAATTTAGCCCAGAAGATAAGTGCAGCATCTGTGTCAATGTCTTGGATGACATCAAAGTATTTGCTTATCTGAGTAGAGATGCTTGCATCCCGGGCTGAGTAGCACTGGTTCCTGTGAGTTTGATAACGGGTTAGGAGCCGAGGACATGTGATTGGGGGAGAATCCTTGGAACGATCGGTGCCAGCTACCAAATCCAGTGACGTTTCCCCATCCACCATGGTCTCGGGTTCAGTGATCAAGGTGTCTGGAAAACATAAAGGAACAAAACAAACATAATTGATTAGGCTACCACAGAACTTTCCCTAATCTCACTTCGCTTGTAAGATTTTATACACATTGATAGCTTGCAAGCAAACATCCTCGCCTATTGATTTATTATAGTAGCAGGCTAACAGGATGCAGCAGCAATCTAAATGATCAGACCCGAAACATGCTGTGAGAAGTGATCGGGTAGATTATGAAGTGAGTGAACTGAGACAGCTTGCGTGAAATATGAAGCGAGTGAATGGTGACAGCTTTGCTTTATCCAATCAGAGCAGCAGGACTCACGTACAGCCCGCTTGGGTACCAACGCCCAGCAGCGCATTTGTCTTGGCCCCTTAAATTAGGGGGGGGGGGAACAGGAAAAGCGGCTCTCAATACTTTGCTGTTTGTGTTTTTAAAATGCTAATAACTGGGCAATTAGGAAAAGTCAGGGAAGGAGAATGACTTTGATTTGAAAAAGGCAGATTTATCTTAATTACAAAATCAAACCTCATGGGGCGTTGGCCTATGGCGGTTCTAGTGTAAGGTCCTTTTATGGCCCAGAAAGTGATCGAGTTTATCCAGAACTGTTGTGTTGTCTTTAAGTGGAACACGTCACTTACGCCCAATCTCTAAGCCTTTAGTTCATCCTGAGACGTGTCTATTGTGCTTCAGATCCTTTCACAGCAGCTACTAGCCGCTGAAAAATGTGGAGATGTAATATTCCTACATCTTTAGCTTTGATAATGCCCTTGGCATCCCTAAGTGTATATGTGGATTGTGCTAGTCACTGTTCACATCTGCAGTCTGTCCAGGGTTTTTTCAGGTTAATGTACCTAACCCCATCTTTGGCCCAGGTCAACTTTTTCTCATTGTCGCCATTATTTCCCTCCCTCTACACTGGCCTAGGTGGAGCTGTCATTGGATGAGTTGCGAGCGGAGTTCGAGGAGTTGGATCCTTATAGGACGGGGTTTGTGAGCCAGGAGGAGTTCCAGGAAGTGCTGAAAGGTCTGTGTGTGCACCTCGATGGCTACGAGTGGGAGATGCTGGCTCGAAAGTTTGACATCAACAGGGATGGAAGGTGGGTGTATTGTCAGAAATTCTGACTAGTTGACATACAGGATGGCCTATCCCTGTTTAAGTTTTTTACACAAACCTAACATTTTTGCACAAACATAAAATTGCTTCTAGAGTCAGAGCGTGGATCTGGAACCATCAGACTGATGTTCCATCTGATTGTGCCTCAGCTACATTCCTCAAGCGGCTATGGCCAATGGTTTTGATCCTTATATTTTGAATGAGCAGCAACACTCCATCCTCAGGGTTTCCTTCGTTGAGTTCCTGAGGCCCTTTGGGAGACGGAAACAGCCGTGGAGGCATGGATCCAACATGGCCGGCATACTGCAGTTCCATAACGAAACAGAGGATCTGTCTGCAGAGAAAGGCTCTTCCTTGTGTGACCAAGTACCACTGAGCTCAAGACTAAGGAAGAAGGTACACTGACTAACTTTTAATCAGTGCGATCCACCATAGATTTAGGATATTTCAATCCACTTCCATATCCTCATAGACTGCAAGATCTAGTTAACCCCCATTCTGTATGATGAAAACCTTACACTGATTCAATTTCATAATGAGCTTTATTGAATAATTGCTGCTAAAAGAAAATTATAACACTCCTTTGGAAAAAGTTAGAGTTTTGCGAGACTTCTTGTATGAGAACCATATTATTATTGTTTTTTTTCAGAACAATTGTTTTTACTGAGTCACATAAGCAGAACGATTAATAAGAATTACACTCTAGTTTTATTAATGTTGCTTTGAGTTGAAAACCTCCCCATCTCCCCATGACACCCTCCACCCAGCTCCAGCGGCAGGGCAAGATTCTGCGTCGGGCCTTCCACAGGCTGGACAGCTCCGACAGTGGCTACCTCTCCCCAGGCGAGTTCCGAGCGGTTCTGCGGCTGTGTGACGTACCCTTGAACCCGGAGGAGTACTACCATGTCTTGGCCTGGCTGGACCGAGACCTGGCAGGCCGGGTGGCCTATCGCCGGCTGATCCAGGACATACGCAAGAGAAGAACCTCTGGGACTAGAGTAAAGTAAAGAGTCATCATCAACCATCATAATGACGTCATTTCCGGGTTGAAATATTTTTTTCTGGTTGATGTGACGTCAGATTATACAACAAATTTAAGACGTATTTTCCTGTTCACTAAAAAGATGTCTAAATAACGTCCTTTTACAATCGCCTTACAACCTGACTGTGATGTTACAAAATATGCCAGCTTGTCATTGCAACCAGATTTGCCTGCTGGGCAAATTAGCAGGGGCAATTTGCTTTGCATTAGGTTGTCAAAATGACATACAAACAACATTTAGACATCAAATCAAATGTATTGGTCACATACACATGTTTAGCAGATGTTATTGCGGGTGTGGCGAAATTCTGTACATGACTGTATTTATTTAGTGTCACTCCACAATAATACAACCCAGCTATCACATAATGTTTTGAGAAACACGTTTCTTAGAGCTTGGTGAAAGTGTGGTTGTCCTCTGGTTGTTTTGCATTTCCATTCTGGGAATGTTGCAGGATACCCAGCTAGCACATAACATTCTGAGAATTATGTTATAAATTAAGAAACAATGTTCTTCTGTGAGAGTGCCAGTACTTCAGCGTAACGTTTTCTATAGGTTTCCTCATTGTTCAATTAAAAATAATATTCTCAGGATGTTCAGAGAACTTCAAAAAACAATGTTCTTCTGTGGAAATTTCAGTACTTCAGCGTAACATTTTCCGCAAGTTTCTTCATGGTTCTATTTAATGTCATGTTCTCAGAACATTCAGAGAATGTTAAGAAACAATGTAGTTGCTAGGACTTTCTGGCAGTGGTCTGAGAGGAAGGGGGAAACTGAAAACTAGCTGTTATTGACAGAGAGGTTTGGAACTCTCGCTCTTAGTAGTCAATTAACTAATTTACCAATCTTTTCAAACACGTCTCACACTGAAAGGGCATTGTCATAATTTTCATGATTTCCCAATATTATTCCAACATCATAGTGTGAAAATATATACAGTGCCTTCTGATAGTATTCACACCCCTTGACTTTTTCCACATTTTGTTGTGTTACAGTCTGAATTAAAAATGATTTAAATTGAGATTTTGTTTCACTAGTCTACACACAATACCCCATAATGTCAAAGTGGGATTTTGTTTGTAGATTATTCTTTTTTTATATAAATCTGTAATGTCATGAGGCAATCAATCAATCAAGTATTCAACCCCTTTGTTATGGCAAGCTTAAATAAGTTTAGGAGTAAAAATGTGCTTAACAAATGGCAAAATAAATTGCATGGACTCATTCTGTGTTCAATAATAGTGGTTAACATTATTTATAACTACCCCATCGTTGTACCCCACACATACAATTATCTGTAAATGTCCCTCAATCGAGTAGTACATTTCAAGCACAAATTCAACCACAAAGACCAGGGAGATTTTTCAACACCTCGTAAAGGGCACCGATTGGTAGTGTAAAAATAAAAAAGCAGACGCTAAATATCCCTATGAGCATGGTGAAGTTATGAATTAGGATTTGGATAGTGTATCAACAGGCATCCTTCCTAACTCAGTTTACAGAGAAGAAGGAAACTGCTCAGGGATTTCACCATGAGGCCAATAGTCACTTTAAAACAGTTACAGAGTTAAAAGGCTCTGATAGGAGAAAATTGAGGATGGATCAACAACATTGTAGTTACTCCAAAATGCTAACCTAAATGACAGTGTGAAAAGAAGGAAGCCTGTGCAGAATTTTTTTTTTTTACAAAACATGCATCCTGTTTGCAATAAGGCACTAAAGTAAAACTGCAAAACTTGGCAAAGAGATACATTTTTCGTCCTGAATAGAAAGCGTTGTTTGGTGCAAATCCAACACAACACATCACTAAGTACCACTCTTCATATTTTCAAGCATAGTGATGGCTGCATCATGTTATGGGTATGCTTGTCATCGGTATGCTTGTCATCAAGTAATAGGACTTTTTGGGGGGGATAAAAATAAATGGAATAAAACTAAGCACATTTGGTCCCATATTCATAATTTGTTCATGATTATCCATACGTGTTCAGAAACATCTTCTATTCTTATTTACAATAAAAGTGACGCCAAAATGACACAATACATTATTCACCATTCAGTTCCTATTGGGAAAAACATTATCCAAAACACAATTAAAACAAACTTCAAATGGATCCAACAAGTTTGTAGAGTCAATTGTTTGATGTCGTCATTACGTGCTAGGAATATGGGACCAAATACTTAACTTTTGACTGCTTTAATACACTATTAGTGAATTTTTCCAAATACAAATAATTCTTCAAATGAGGGCACTAGATACATAGTGTTTTCATTTTCAGCGGTTAAACAGATATGTATGAAAATGTATGAAAGTACCCTCATATGAAACATTTGATCTCAAATTCAAAATGCTTGAGGAAAGAGCCAAATGTAAAAAAAAAAAAAAAAAAAACTGTTCAAATAAATGAGGAGGGGAGTGTATATATTTCAGCCGGATCACCCGTGATACAAGTCAGTATTTGACATCCATCCATGTCTGAGGACAATTGGGAGATGACGTGGAAACTGGCCACAAGGGGCAACAGTGTTTTCTTCAAGTAGGTTTCGATTTAGTTTTGGCGTTGTATCTGCCTCTGATTCCAAAGATTGCAAGTTTGAATCCAGTAATAGAAAGTTGTTTTTCATATTTTTTGTTTTAAGACTATCGCAAACCTTAACTCTTACCTTAAACATTCAGAGTTAATGCCTGAACTTAACACTAACCTTAACATTTTAGAGTTAATGCCTTAACTTATTCTTATACACTTTGAAATTTGACGTTTGGAACAACTTTGAAATTTGACGTTTGAGAAACATGAATGAACTTCTAATTCTGATGTGAGACTGTGAGAGCTAGAAGCTACATATATGAGTGAGAAAGTTAGACCAAAAAATTCCAACCTCCCATGCAAGAATCTGCCTCTGATTCCGAAGGTTGCAAGTTTGAATCCAGCGATAGAAAGTCGTTTTTTATATTTTTGTTTTAAGCCTATCCCAAACCTAAACTCTTACTTGTCTCCCGAGTGGTGCAGCAGTCTAAGGAGCTGTCTCAGTGCTAGAGGCATCACTACAGATCACAACCAGCCATGACCGGGAGTCCCATAGGGTGACGCACAATTGGCCCAGCGCTGTCCGGGTTAGGGGAGGGTTTGGCCGGGGTAGACCGTCATTGTAAATAAGAATTTGTTCCTAACTGACTTGCCTAGTGAAATAAAGGTTAAATAAAAATAATTTTAACGATTGAGACTGTGAGATCTGGTAGATATACAGTACCAGTCAAAAGTTTGTACACACCTACTCATTCAAGGGTTTTTCTTTATTTTTACTATTTTCTATATTGTGGAATAATAGTGAAGACATCAACACTTGTTGAGAGAATGCCAAGAGTGTGCAAAGCTGTCATCAAGGCAAAGAGTGGCTAATTTGAAGAATCTAAAATCTAAAATATATATGGATTTGTTTAACACTTTTTTGGTTATTATATAATTCCGTATCTGTTATTTCATAGTTTTGATGTCTTTACTATTATTCTACAATGTAGAAAATAGTAAAAAATAAAGAAAGACCCTTGACTGAGTAGGTGTATCCAAACTTTTGACTGGTACTGTACATGTGAGTGGGAAAGATATCAAATATCCCCCCCCCCAAAAAAACAATGCTAATCTTCCCTGTTATTGTAATGGTGAGAGGTTAGCATGTCTTGGGGGTATGATATTTCTGCATCTGTAGCTTTCTCACTCATCATTATTCACGATTCATTCAGGACTATCCGTAATCATGGTCTAGAAGTGTTTAGAAACATATTCAATTCTTGTTCATGATAAAAGTGACTCCAAAATGACATAATACATTATTTACTATTCGTTAGTATTCATTTGAAACACAATCAAAAAATACAGCAATTGTTTGTGGTACCAAATATTAAACATTTGACTACTTTAATACACATGGAAATGAATTTGCCCCAATACTTTTGGTCCCCTAAAGTGGGGGGACTATGCTATAATTTCTAAACAGTTAACCTGATATGGATGAAGAAAACACTCTCAAATTAAAGCTGACTGTCATTTCAAATCCAAAGTGCTGGAGTACAGAACCAAAACAACAAATAGTATGTCACTGTCCCAATGCCTTTGGTGCTCATATGTAACAAACACTCCATGTGCTTCAGTTTCAACATTCCTGTAAAGAGGTAACTCTGAAAGAGTGGATTGTGAAACTTCAGTGTGTGATATTAATACAAAAGATGAACATTCTCTAACCAGTGAGACATGCAAAGCTCACTCATTGAGAATCAGTTTACATAACAATAAATGTTTTTGGGGGGGATCCTTTGTTTCTGTGTTCAATTTATTATTATTCATGGTGAGTGCTGTTGCTAAATCTTACTCATCTGGCTGAAAAGGGAGTCTTTTTTTCTGCACTAAACTCTGTTTTTAGAGCACGGATTTAAACCAATATTGGGGCTGTTGGGACCAAGTATTCCTTCAAAAGCCCTCCTCTTTTATCTTATTATCACTTTTCCATCTGCGTGGGCACTTTGTCTTTCTTCCCCTTTTGGTCAGTAGCTGGCGAGGCGATGAACGTTGTCCATTTATCCATCCTCTAGTCCACACAAGGACACCTGCAGACTCCTCACTCTCTTTGGTTTAACTCGCACCCATGGGACACTCTGGCTAATTAGTGTGTGTGTGTGTGTGTGTGTGTGTGTGTGTGTGTGTGTGTGTGTGTGTGTGTGTGTGTGTGTGTGTGTGTGTGTGTGTGTGTGTGTGTGTGTGTGTGTGTGTGTGTGTGTGTGTGTGTGTGTGTGTGTGAAAGTGTACTTGTTGGTGGAAGCAGGAGAGGAGAATGGTAGCAGGGCTCCCTGACCTGGGCAGAAGAGGGGAGAGGGCCTGGGGGAGAGGGGCCTGGGGTGCCCAGCAAGCAGCTTTAGTCCTTCCCTTCTACAGAGAACACTTTGATTTCATGGGGGTGATTATTTTTCTTCCGAATCACTCAAGGATGAAGCCCAAGGAACCAAAGATTGTCCTCCCATTCAGGCCCACCACAATGGGGCAACCCTAGCAAAAACCACTATGAGTTTCTCACTTTCTTTTTTACCTCTCTTTTCTCACCGCTCTTTTGGAAAGCAATGCCATACAACTTACTTAAAGAAAGAGTGAAGGGACAGGGGTTGGGGAGGAGATTAGTTGAGTTATTGAGAGACAAGGGAAGAGCATTTAAGGCACAAGCTGGACAAAATCAGCTCCCTACTGGTTTGAAGACATTTTATTTTCTATGTGAGGGAAAGTCAGAGGCCCTGCCACAATTGAGTTCTCAGAGTCTAGCTAAAAGTTTTTCCAAATTGAAATGGGTCCAAATATTTTTAAAGCAGGGAAAGAAGGTTGAAATGGTCTAAATTTAAATTGAAGGTTCGAAGATTTTTTAAAGAATGGCAATAGGGCTGAAAATGTACAAAATTTTCATGGCAGGGTTGAAATATACATATATTTTCATGATGGCATAAGACGTGGACCATGGTCGAGGCAAGAGCACTTTTTTAGTTGGCTTGCAAATCCAAGGTTGATTTTATCTCTCTGCTGATAAAATGGTTGGGCTAGAGCACTGTCCTCCTCCAATGTTGGATCAACAATGCACACCATGGCTCACTGACAATTGTATGCAAATGAAGGGCAACTTTTAAACCAAGGTGGCCCTCATCTTGTTCTCGGAACTGCAAACCTTAATCCGACCCACAATGATGAATAGTCTACCCTAATTTGCCTAAATAAATGGAAATTATGCAACTTGCCTATGCCGAAAGTGTGTGAGAACTCTCATATTTCATCTGTAATCTTTGAAAATCCCATCATGAAGAATCCCCAAATCATAATCTTAAAAAACATTTGCATTACTGGTGTTGTGGAACATTTTCACTTCATTGTCAGAATACATCAAGAGACCTCTTTATTTCTTACTGGCATGAAGAACTGATCTTTTCCCTACTAACAATAGTTATAATCATGAATAACAGTGTAGATACAGACATGGATTGATATTTGTGGCAAAAGACTGTTGTTGGTAATTGAAAGCTCATTGATAAACTTTAGCTTGGCTGAGGGAGCGAGGGGTGAATGGGACCTAACATGCAAGCTTGTTTAAGTTAGGGGCTTAAAGCATGGAGTTGCCCCCCTTCCCAGAAACCCCTGTTTCTCATGATGTTAACGGACAGAGATGAACCCTTCCCTAGAAGAACCTCCTCTTTGAGAGGGAATGTCGACAAATCGTGTTTGTCATTTGAATTATATTTAAATATAGCTGGAAGTGCCCCAAGAAACCATTGCTTCTCTCTATGTTGAAAAAAGGAGATTAATCCTTTCCTTTAGCCCTCAACCCTCTCTGTGTGTGAGAGAGAGTGTCGCATATTTGTATTTGTTATAAGCAATCTATTTAAATATAGGTGGAGAAAACTAGGGAGAGTGCAACCTTGCATGATGGTAAAAGGCCAAGGGCCTCACCATATCCTACAATGCCATGCAAATTGGCCACTTGGTGGAGCTATAACAATTTATTTAAAATGCAAACTTTGAAAGGTCATGCACCTCACCTCATCTGTGTGACATAGTCCTGAAATTTGGTACTCAATTCCCTCTCCTCACAGTCAACAAATTTGCCTCATGTCACACCCTGACCTTAGTATTCTTTGTTTTCTTTATTATTTTGGTTTGGTCAGGGTGTGACAAGGGTGGTTTGTTTAGTTTTAGTCTTGTCTAGGGGTTTTTGTACATCTATGGGGTTTTGGTTTGTCTAGGTAAATGTATGTCTATGGTTGCCTAGATTGGTTCTCAATTAGCGGCAGCTGTTTATCGTTGTCTCTGATTGGGAACCATATTTAGGTAGCCATATTCTTTGGTTTATCTGTGGGTTATTGTCTATGTGTAGTTGCCTGTGTCAGCACTTAGTTTATATAGCGGCACATTTGTTAAGTGTTCTTCGTTTATTAAAAAGCAGTATGTATTCTCATCACGCTGCGCCTTGGTCTCCTCTATACGACGAACGTGACACCTCAAGGACCCATAATGTCCACCATGATGGATTTGGAGATGAAACTTTGTCTGTAGCATCTATGGACCAAGCTCTCTCAAGGCAATATTATATAGCACACATGCTAAGGGATATGAGTAGCTAATTTGTCAATTAAAGTATGGCTCAGTTTGGCTGCATGGTGACTTTATTGGACAGGGAAAAACATTCATGCAGATTCATTGGCTTATTGCTGCCATATTGTTTGAGCAAGAGTGTTGTAAAATGTTGTGTTTGAAGATGTGCATCCATAGTGCCTTCAGAAAGTATTCACACCCCTGGACTTTTTCCACATTTTGTTGTGTTACAGCCTGACTTTCAAATAGTTTTTTTATGCCACTGATCTACACACAATACCACATATCAAATGGAATTATGTTTTTAGTCAAATTAAAAACTGAAATGTCTTGAGTCAACAATTATTCACTACAAGAGTCGATACAAGAGTCCTTCCTAACTCGGAGAGGAAGGAAACCACTCGGGGATTTCACCATTGGGCCAATGGTGATTTTAAACCAGTTACAGAGTTAAATGCCTGTGATAGGAGAAAACTGAGGATGGATAAAGAACACTGTAGTTACTCCACAATACTAACCTAAATTACAGAGCGAAAAGACGAAAGCCTGCACATAATACAAATATTCCAAAACATGCATCCTGTTTGCAATGTCACTAAATACTGCAAAAAAATGTGGCAAAGTAATTAACTTTTTGTCCTGAACACAAAACATTATGTTTGGGGCAAATCCAACACAACACATCACTTAGTACCACTCTTCATATTTATAAGCATTGTTGACGCTGTGTCATGTTATGGGTATGCTTGTCGTTGGCAAGGACTAAGCATAAAAAGAAAAGGAATAGAGCTAAGCACAGGCAAAGTCCTAGAGGAAAACCTGGTTGAGTCTGCTTTCCAACAGAAACTGGGAGACAAATCCACTTTTCAGCAGTACAATAACCTAAAACACAAGCCAAAATGCACACTGGAGTTATTTACCAAGACAACATTGAATGTTCCTGTGGCTGAGTTACAGTTTTGACTTGAATTGTCTTGAAAATCTATGGCAATCTATGGCGACTTTTTAAAAATAATCATGGGAAAATATTGTACTATCCAGGTTTGCAAAAGTCTTAGAGACTTACCCAGAAAGACTCACAGCTGTAATCACTGCAAAAATGATTCTAACATGCAATGATTTAGGGGGTTGAATACTTATCTAATCAAAATATATTAGTGTTTTATTTTCCATTCATTAAAAAAAAAGTTCAAATTTTTCTTCCACTTTACATTACAAAGTATTTTGTGTAGATCATTGACCAAAAATACAATTAAATTCATTTTAATCCCACTTTGTAACACAACAAAATGTGGAAAAAATAAAGGGGTGTGAATACTTTCTGAAGGCACTGTACATACCAAATGTGGTGCTGACTGGTGTAGTGGTTCTGGAGAAGAAGACTTTTAAAGGAGTCAACATCATTAAAAATAGTCCAAAATGTGCATATTGCATGATCTGTTTAATTTGGAGTTTGGATATTTGGCAAGCGTGATAAGGAGCACAGATTTAGCTCATTTTAGGGCGGTGTGTCAAATTTGTCCTGATGGTGGCACATTGGGCCCACAACTTGAACCCCGGCATTGCTGCTTGCAGCTTTATTTTGTTATTTGCCTTTTATTTAAATATAGGTGGAGAAAACTAGGGATGGATGGATGGTGCACTGTGAATATGCACTGTTATTAATGGATCACCCAGGAAAGAAGCTTAATGTCAATCATGGTGTTGGAGTTCAACAGACCATTGCATAAAATGACACTTATTCCAATCACCTATTCTGATGGATAATATGATCAGCTTGTTAATTTGTGTTTAACCAAGAAGAAGTGCACAATACCTTATTGACCCCATCTTAAAAAATGTGTAGCCCAAATCTGGCAGAAGTATATGATGGAGCTTGTGTATGACCTAATATGTTGTCATCAATATTTTCATAATCATATTTCATAATGTGCTATTATTTTACTCAGTGATTTTAAATATATATATATATATATATATATATATATATATATATATATTATCCCATCACTTAACAAGACAACACCTCTCACTATAGCCATTGGTTGCACTGATGCACTGCCTTTAAATAACAGTAAAAGCATTGATAAATATGTAGGATCTTAATTTGAGCCAGTACGCTACAGCTGGAAAATAATACTGCAGCAACAGGAAATGTGAATTATTATGTGGATTATAATTCATGGAAATGTTGGTAGGGGTGATAGATTTTTGTAAGGAAAAATCAAGCCTGAAATTTAAAAGTGAAAATTACAAACTCAGAAGTGTTTTTAAATCTCACATACACTACAAGTTTTTGTAATCCTGCAACAGGGTAGTCAGTTTTAGGTCTTACATCTGTACTTCACCCAGAAGGGTGCCAAAACATTAGTTCAGCAATGAGTTATAATGAATGATATGTATTTTGGAGTGTGACTTTCTTTCTTTTTTTTCAACTTTCAATAGCCATTAAAAATCTTCAATTCATAGAAAAGCAACCTCCAGCATGTGTATGCTGGTACATATGCTTTAATAAGTAAGAGGAGTAACTGATGAGGAAGAGGAAAGAAACTGTCTGATGAGGAAGAGGAGAGTAGCCTAACTGTCAACCTCAACATATAATTCATATTTGACTTAACAAGAGTTCATCCTTCACAGAAGAAGAGAAGTCCCAGTTTAGTGAGTTAGTTCGGTGTTTATTTAATTGTAAGCTCCTAAGGTCCTATCGATACATGACACCTGCCTATAGAGGTTAAAGATAAGTGGACCACGGTTGCTTGTCAACAAGCATCTTACTGGCAATTAAATAGGGCACAATCCGTGTCCACTAACATTGCTATACGCTCCAAAAATGCTAGGATATTCTGGAACTTGCTAAATAACCTGTTAAGGACGTTATATATATTTCTTAATTCCATTATTTTACTTTTAGATGTTGATGTATTGTTGTGAATTATTATATGCTACTGCACTGTTGAAGCTTGTAACACAAGCATTTCGCTACACCCGCAATAAACACCTTCTAAATGTGTGCATGTGACCAATAAAATGTGATTTAATTTGATTAAAAACGGTTTGAATAAAAGCACCACATCCTTGGTTAGTTGAAAATAAGCTGTGAATAAAAGTTAACTAGCCTATCCCTTTAAGAAATAAAAATATATATTTGTGTAGAAATGGGCAGAGCTCTTCTGTAATAAATTATTTAGAAGAATTAACAATTAGGCCTATTCATAATCAATAGACCAACGCTATGATACCATCAGGTTTTTAGGGAGGTTTTCACGAATTGATGAACAATGTACGTTATAACTCCACAAGAAAACAACAAAGTGTGGGAAATAAACATTTACTTTTCTTTAAAAAAGAAAGATGTATTGTACAGTATACAATATCCACAATCTTTAAGTATTTATTATGAACACATATATAAATAAAGACAACACAAAATGGTAACCGGATTCTATTTACAACGCATGTTGCGTACTGTGCAAACTGAACGCATTCGCGTGCGGGTGGCCGTTGAAAAAGTTGAAGTAGTGATGGTCAAGTCCTTGCACTGGTGACAGGTAGCCACCATGGTGCTGTTGCGTCGGTGCGGAAAGCGGCACCGTTGGGTACGAGATGGTCGGGCTGCGCGCCGTGCTGTGCCACGAGAAGTGTCCGGGTGGGCTCTGCTGAAACACGGAGTCGTTGGGGCTGTGACTCTGGAGTGACTCCGGGGAGGAGTGCAACTGGCACAGATAATCTGCCTGGTCTGGAAACGCGCCCAGTGAGCCGAACACCGGCTCGGTGGCGACCCGGGACTTGGACTGAAGAAAGGCCAGGATCCTTGCGTACTTGATGTCTTTGGTCTCAACCCTCTCCTCCGTGGTCAGGTAGTGCACCAGGTTCTTCATGCACTCGTGGTAGCCGTAGTGGAAGTAGTTGGCGAACTCCCCCAGTAGCTCACCTAAAAGGAATCCGAAGAAGGTGACGATTAGAAAACACACAGAAACTCCAATATTCTTTACGCTATTACTTTCAAATGTGAGCATATATTTACGATATAGACTACAGTGATGATGATTGATATTACGACGATAAATATGTCAACGAGACAGCCGGAATGGAGTCAAGGAAGGTGGAACAGGATACGGATGCGCTCTGGGTGAGAGCCCCGAGTCTGTGCGCTTTGGAGCGGACAGGAAAACGCACCCTTTTCTCTGCCTCGGGGGAAGTCTGCAGAGTGGAGCGCTCGTAGATACTGAACTGTCATCTCCAGAATCTCGGCCTTCTCCAGCTTTCCAGAGTTCTATCATCATAAAAAAAATATTAGAGAAATAATATTACTTCGTTTAAATACACAAAATCAAACAGATGGCAGACATAATGTAGGCTACGCTATTTGTCACGCATAGCAAGGATTTAATACTGCAATAATAAGACATATTTTTAGCCAATATAAAACGTTGAATAAGATAATTTAGGCGATTGTTTATGAATTGTGAATAAGATTATTTAATTGTACAACTGCATGCTACCTGTTTCGCGCGCGCCATTGGCACGGTTTTCCCCAGTTCATTTAGGCAGCGGTTGATGCGATCTCGTCTTCTTTTTTCTATTACTTTATGGGAGATGGGAGTTCTCTGTTGAAAAATAACAACGCAAATGATTAGACAAACAAAAATAATCAACAGTAGGCCATGTCTAAAGTGTATAGCTCTGGAAACCTAGAACAAAAAGCTGATTGAAACTAGAATGAAGACGAAACTACTTGGAAACCAAACGGCAAAGAGACGTTGCCTTGCCTAGCCACCTTGGTGCGCTTTGGTGCACTAGAGCGCAACAGCGCTACTGAGCATCACATGGGCCAAGGCAGGTGCCAAAGCTCAAACACAACCATGGAGTATGGCACTAATGTGCTTCGAACCGTCAATTATACTATTGCAGTGACAACTTCAGCCACTTTTCTTCTTTAAAATAATTATTTACATTTTTTGTCGTTTTTGCTAACTCAAATGTGTACTATATTGGTTACGTTTTCGCTCAAGTGCGCAAAAGCATAGTAGGCTATCAGATCAATTTCCATGGAACCAAATTTCGCCTTTGACTACACATATACATAATGATTGTACATTATGAGTACCAAAGTAAAATATTGTAATAAATATTCAAATAACGACTAGAAAAGGCCACGGTTTCCGAGTAGGTTTCCATCCCAGAGCGCAGAAGGGGAGCGCCTACCTTGCGATCCTTCATCTTGGATGCCATCCTTTAGCAAAGTGCCGATAAAGTTCTAATTCAAAATAGTAATGCCGTGAGGCAGTTTGGATGTGTTCCTCAGCTTGTAGACTAGGTAGACTGAGAGGTGAGCTGAGAAGCTGCCCCTTATAAAGCGATCATCCGAGGGACTCCAGCATTCATGGTCTAAATTATTCCGTAGGATTAAAGAGCAAGCTTCTAGTAAATGTGTGCATTTAGGATCAGTTAAAGAACAAGTAAAAAGTCTGAAGCCAACGGCTAGCAGGGGGGCAGACTTGCTTTGTTCATCCACGTGGCTGTTCAAAAGACATGCACGTGATTGCTTTTAGAATATTATTTGCATAGTAACAACCCAGGCGGGAAATGTGAATTGAGCGTTGGGTTCGCCTGATCCGACCAGGCGCAGTGCGCGCACTGAAAACAAAGCCGCCGAAAAAAGACCCCTCTTTTTTCCAACTCGCGTTTCTCACACGATCGCCTGTTTACAAATCCCAGCAAGCGAACTTAACTTCCACCCAAGCCCTGTCTGAGTTTTAAGGCCTGTCCAGTGCCATTAGAGTAATTAAGTAAGCCTTTAATAGGCTGTTCCGCCAAGTTCAAGGGAGATCTCTTGGAGACGGAGTCCCCCGTTTGTTCTCCTCGTTTCTCACACGACTTGGTGACACGTCCATCTTTTATGAGAGATGGCAAGCTTTTTGTTTACATTCTTTTTTTCGTGTGAGTCCTAGGCAGGTGTGTGATGGGCCTGGCACACGAGCGTCGCCTGCGTACCGGCCGGCGTCTCCAGCAGTCTTTGGCACACGAGGGTTGCCCACCACTGAGGACTCTTTGGAGAGGCTCAATTTGTATCCTATTATCCTATAAGAAAATGTCTATTGAGTCGAGTGAATAATTTCATTGGCCTAAATTTTAATAATGCTGTGAAAGAAAAGGGAGAAATAAAGAAGAATGCAGCTGGTGTGAACGTGCATTATCCCCGTCACCTGCGTCAGGGGTAGCCTGGAGACCCCTATTCATTTGCCTAATTTCGGTCAACTTAACAAACTTTGGGAGAAATTATTCTGGTATTGTTGTGAAGGGTGAAGCTTTCTGATCGAATTAAGAGCATGTTTTGATCCGGTAAACGTCATTAGAAAGAAAGAAACAATCGCGTTTAAAGGGGCCTGGGTAATGCGCCAAGTGGAGACGCCAAAGCGCAAACTTCACAAAGGAGCCTAGTAAATACCACAGGGGACTTTTGTACCCTCACATTGCTCAAGTTTTCCCCAACAAAGGGCATTATTTTATACTTGAATACATTTCGTACAACAATTGTCTATTTTCTTCAAACATATTTTCACAGCAAGTTTAACAACAGGTTTATTGTGTACGCTCCGTCTCACAGATTCAGCCTTGGGTCTCATGCGCCAAAACCGTTTGCTCGTCTGCTTTTTTTCATCAGGACGTTTTAATCTTGAAAGTTTCGCCGTGTTTCATATAATTGATCCTGTGTGCAACTTTGGAGAGAAAAAAAGAAATAAAAGAAATGGAGATTAAATAAAATATAAAGGATCCCAGGACTTCTAAAGTGTTGGAGACTTTTATAGCACCACTAGAGAAAGGCGCCGTTGAACAGAACTGGGGCATTAAATCCCATTACTTATATTGTGGATTTTTTAACACGTCTTTATACATGTGGTCTTTGAAATAAGAACAACAACGTTTTTAAGACTTTTTATTCGGTTTTATAGTATGACTATTTTCTGTCGAAAGTCTAAAACGAGACTTTAGGAACAATAAACGTTGGTTAAAGACGATGCGTCAGAGAGTTTTCTTACCGATCATTGACACGTTTTATAACTACATTTTATTTTTTAAAACGTTAAATGACATGTTTTCTAATCACTGTGGTAAAAATCGAGTTATGAGTTTGCTTAATGATTTGTTATTGTCATTTGTACGATTTACATAGATGTAAAACAGGCATGGTGCACTGGTGGATGTTTGGGCACTAGGACTACTGCATCTCCATGCTGTATACTCCATATACCATAATGCTCCGTACTATACACATTTTAAATGTTCAGATCACGTGGGATGTTTAAAATAATGATAAATATCTTTTCATATGGCGTTATTTGTTCAGTATTCCAACCACAATAAAACAAATATCATATTCAGTCATCTGATGTATGAAGCCTAATTATTTATTAATACCATAAAATACAATAACTTAAGGGGAGCTCAGATTGTATATTAGGTTCTGCATTAAACAAAAATAATAAGTGCATAAGAGCAGATCAAGTCCATGACAAACTCTAATATTTTGCAATAAATAAATAAAATGTAAGCACCAAATGCCTTATATAGGTCATGTAAAATCTACCTGGTCTCAGAGCATTTCATTTGATTCTGTATGTAAATCAGAGACACACCATTTAGTATGATATGTTACATTTTGTATGGGATGTATTCATTTTTGGATGTCCATGATATGTTATGAATTACAATTCATATTATATGTTACAAATTTGAAAAATGTATATGTTAAGAATTTGCAAAACGTACAATATGTTTCAAATTTGGTTAGGTGGCTAACAATCATGTTAGCTAGGCTAGGCTAGGGGTCAGGGTTAGGGTTAAGGTTAGGGTTATTTTAGGAGTTTGGTTAAAGGGTTAAGGGAAGGGTTAGCTAAAAGGGTTATGGTTAGGGTTAGGGGAAGTGTTAGCTAAGGTTAGGGTTAGGGGAAGGGTTAGCTAAAAGGGTTAAGGTTAGGGGAAGGGGTAGCTAACATGCTAAGTAGTTTGAAAGTAGCTAAAAAGTAGTAAGTAGTCAAAAAGTTGCTAATATGCTAAAGTTGACCACAATGAGATTTGAACTTGCAACCTTTGGGTTGCTTGATGTTCACTATACATGCTCACCCATTCACCCTGACCAACCACCCTACTTTCATTTTGCATTAAGTAACCATCTGTTTTATGTAACCATTCAAAACATAACATATCATACTAATTTGAGTGTCCCAGATTTACATTCACTATGTTACGTCTAGTCTGTGAGACCAGGCTGGTAAAATATGCCAATAGATTATTATCTGAGCAACATAATACCACCAACAGCAAACACATAGTATTTTCTTAAGAAAATGCACAGTTATACATTAGGAGCTGAGTCATATTAATTTTCAATGCAAATAATGCAAATAATGCAAATAATCAGAGGCATAGTTGTGCTATTGACCAATCAAAGCTCACTATAGCTTCCAGCCCCTACTAGACTAAGTGGAGTTGCAATTTTAAACCTAGCTTCCTTTTCCTCTGAAAACCACATGTAGAAACTCTGCTCAGGCGTTTCTCTTACACCTGCTACATTAGGTTAAACCCCTACTGGATTAACTGTTGATACCTAACACTACCAAGTATACTTGCTAGCACCCACATGAGGGCAAAGCTATCATGGTTATCCAAATGTTCGCTGAAAGTTAACATGAGTAGGGTTGATCCAAGTGTAAACAATTTAGATGCAATGGCAGGTTAAAGTGGGTGAAAGGAAGAAAAGGTCTAGGCTACCTAACAGCCTGCATCCATGTAAAACAAAATCATATTGGCAGTGTTTGCATCCCACTGGGCACAAATGTCAGTTCAACATCCAGTTTTGATTTAAATTTGGTTGTTGTTAACTAATGTGAATTCAGCAACAAATGTCATCCTGTCATTGGATTTAGGTTAAATGTTGGGTGAATTTTTTTTGCATAAATCCCATAATAAATTGCATAGACTCATTCTGTCTGCAATAACAGTGTTTAACATGATTTTTTAATGAGTACCTCATCTCTGTACCCCACACATACAATTATCTTTAAGGTCCTTCAGTTGAGCAATGATTTCCAAACACAGATACAACCACAAGGACCAGGGGAGGTGTTCCAATGTGTCACAAAGAATGGTACCTATTGGTAAATGGGTAAAAAAAAGAAGGAAAAAAATATGAAATATCCCTTTAACCATGGTAAAGTTAATCAATACACCGAGTCACTACAAAGATACAGGCGTCCTTCATAATTCAGTTACCGGAGAAGAAGGAAACCACTCAGGGATTTCCTTCCTCTCCGGCAAACAGTTGCAGAGTTTAATAGCTGTGATAGAAGAAAACTGAGGATGCCTCAACAACATTGTAGTTTCTCCACAATACTAACCTAATTGAAAGAGTAAAAAGGATTAAGTCTGTACATAATACAAATATTCCAAAACATGCATCCTGTTTGCAACAAGGCACTAAAGTAATACTTCACAAAATGTGGTAAAGCAATATTTTTTTTCCTGAATACAGTGTTATGTTTTGGGCAAATCCAATGCAACACATTACTGATCACCACGCTCCATATTCTCAAGCATATTTTTCATAAATGTAATCGTTATGGACTGAAGAAATGGAATGGCTTCAAGCACAGGCAAAATCCTAGAGGAAAACCTGGTTCAGTCTGCTTTCCAGCAGACACTGGGAGATGAATTCACATTTCAACAGGACAATAACCTAAAACACAAGGCCAAATACACACTGAAGTTGCTTACTAAGAACAGTGAATATTCCTAAGCAGCAGAGTTACAGTTTTTACTTAAATCTGATTGAAAAGTTATGGCAAGACCTGAAAATGGTTGTCTAGCAATGATCAACAACCAATTTGACAGAGCTTGAAGAATTTTGAAAATAATAATGGGCAAATGTTGCACAATTCAGTTGTGAATAGTGCTTAGAGATTTACCCAGAAAGACTCACACCTGTAACAGCTGCCCAAGGTGATTCTAACATGTATTGACTCAGGGCGTCGAATACTTATCTAATGAAGATTAGTGTTTTATTTTTCATAAATGTTTAAGGCACTGTATCATAATCCCCCTGCATAATGTTATTATTGAATATTCCAGCAAGTACCATCACATAAAATGAGAATCAACCAATGTTTCTCCCTAAGTACAATTTAACATACTCATCAAACTAATGTACTAAACCATGCAATTTTTATTTTTATTTTCTTTCATTACAATAATATTCTACTCATATAGGTTAAAAACCTAATTCTAAGAACTGCGTAGGCATATGAGGTAGTCAATGTTTTTAACCTATTTCTGAAATTATTAGTTGTAGGTATAAGAATGATTCTTACAAAACTAAAAAAAATCCAGTCCTTATGGTAATGAAGTGTCAACCACTGGACGCTGCGTTGTCATGCGCTGCGCTGTGACCCGCAATGACCTATCCGTGAGTCCCAGACACCAATCCTTTAGCTTCTCGCGCCACCCTGAGTCTGATCTGCCTCAGTTCACACGCTCACCATTGTGTGTGAAAATCAAATAAATAAGGAATACAAACAGAAATAATACATGGTGAAAATAATGATGGTTGAATGTAAATCATCAATGTTATCATATTACCGTTTTTTTTTCAATCACTTTGGCACATTTTTTAGATGTATGTGGTACTATATAAAAAAAACTAAGTACAAAACTCTAAACTGATAACAATTATAATGCCCTATCTTTTGATTGCGCATTCTTTGCGTTTTTCACAGTTTTTTCCCTGAGTCATTCATGCAAAATCAAGTTATTCTGTGAAATACCATGAGAACATTTTGTTTAGTCACCAATTCATCAGATAATGAATGATAGGCTGACCATTTAGTCATTTTAACTAGGCTCCAATTTACAGTTTTTTTTCAATGGCTTTGGTGCTATTTTCAGAAGTATGCCTATGTGGGAATTTTCAAAACTCCAAACTGGTAACCCTTGTAAAACAGCAAGCCTTGTATTCAAAATATGTTATTGTGTATTCATATTGTTTGGAGACATCTTTCACCACACAACCTTTGATCCAAAATATAAGTTTACTGTGGAATACCATGAGAACATTGAGTTAATCACCAAAACACAACATAATGATATTGGTCCTTTAACAACCATTTAATCCAATAGCAAAAAATGTGTGTTTAAAAATTGCCCTTTGAATATAATATGCTACAGTACTGTAAATTACAGTACATTACACTGTTTTCACATTACACATTGCACTACCCATAACATTTCCTGAAAATCAAATTTCCATAATTTCTATGCCATGTGTGGTCAAAGGTGAAGACATCATTCACAATCAGGGATGCAACATAATAAATGTATTGCTCAAATATAATGACAACATAGGTGTACTGTAATCAAATGAAACAAATTAAAGCCTGACAAGCCTCTTTTGAGGATTAGCAACACCGGAGGGTTTGTTTTATTTATAGGGGAGCCATATTCTACAGGCAGACCACCGTCCAGATCCGAACCCAGAATGCGGTCAATGCGGACTGCGTGTTTCCCGACTTTAACAATTGTTTTTATTTTTTAGGAACTCAGTCGGGCTTTCAATTTAATGCAGTTTGGGGTTGCATGGGTGGGTCGCAAGGTGGGGCTTGGTAACTAAACCGATAATTTACAATATCCATACCTTTGCCACCTAGGAAATTTGTGGCAAAGGTATCTTCTCAAATAGTCGTTGATTACCCCTATACCCCTTGGTATAGGAGATGCATCTGTTACATACTATACAGTAGACTACATCTCTGATTTGTAAATATATATAAATATTTTACTTACTGTGATGTAAAATCCTAATGGTTATCATCATCATCAAAATGTGCTTATAGTTTTGAAACATCGACAGATGTTCGACAGATTTTTCACATTGTCGCCTCTGGTATTCAAACCAGCAACTTTTCAGTTACTGGCACAATGTTCTAACAACGAGGCTACTGCTGCCTGTAACCCCCCTTGGGTTGTGACGTGGCGGAGACCTTTGTGGGCTATACTCGGCCTTGTCTCAGGATGGTAAGTTGGTGGTTGAAGATATCCCTCTAGTGGTGTGGGGGTTTTGCTTGGCAAAGTGGGTGGGGTTATATCCTGCCTGTTTGGCCCCGTCCGGGGGTATTGTCGGACGGGACCACAGTGTCTCCCGACCCCTCCTGTCTCAGCCTCCAGTATTTATGCTGCAGTAGTTTATGTGTCGGGGGGCTAGGGGCAGTCTGTTATATCTGGAGTATTTCTTATCCGGTGTCCTGTGTGAATTTAAGTATGTTCTCTCTAATTCTCTCTCTTTCTCTCTTTCTTTCATTCTCTCTTTCTTACTTTCTTTCTTTCTCTCTCTCTCTCTCTCTGAGGACCTGAGCCCTAGGACCATGCCTCAGGACTACCTGGCCTGATGACTCCTTGCTGTCCCCAGTCCACCTGGCCATGCTGCTGCTCTAGTTTCAACTGTTCTGCCTGTGGCTATGGAACCCTGACCTGTTCACCGGATGTACTACCTGTCCCAGACCTGCTGTTTTCAACTCCCTAGAAACAGCAGGAGTGGTTGAGATACTCTGAATGATCGGCTATGAAAAGCCAGCTAACATTTACTCCTGAGGTGCTGACCTGTTGCACCCTCGACAACCACTGTGATTATTATTATTTGACCCTGCTGATCATCTATGAACATTTTAACATCTTGGCCATGTTCTGTTATAATCTACACCTGGCACAGCCAGAAGAGGACTGGCCAACCCTCATAGCCTGGTCCTCTCTAGGTTTCTTCCTCGGTTCTGTCCTTTCTATGGAGTTTTTCCTAGCCACCGTGATTCTACACCTGCATTGCTCGCTGTTTGGGGTTTTAGGCTGGGTTTCTGTACAGCACTTTGTGACACCAGCTTATGTAAGCAGTGCTTTATAATTGATTTGATTGATTGTAATGGCAGGTTGTGAGCAAGTTGAGAAATGTGTGTCTTACAGTTTCATTATCGTTATACAGTACATACGTAAGACAAATCATCAGAAATAGGGGTATTGGCTACTGTGAAAACGTAGGACAGTTATGTATATTCCATTTCTGCCGCATGCAACATTGTACTAAATCACCTTTTCCACATGACTTGTAAACTGATGCTGTACTGTATCCCCTGCTTGAAATGAATCAGCTCACAGTGTATCATTGACATTTAGATAATGAGTGGAATATATTATTAAATACAACCCAGGTATTACAGAAGTGCATGGTACATACATAACACTATAATTCATAATGGTAGCAACAACACTCTAAAAAATGTGGTGTTCTACAAGGGTTCTTCTAAGATCATTAAAGTTTGAGAAACCTTAGGGTTCTTGGCACTGAAAATTACCCCCAAAGGGTTCTTCAAGAACCCCATAGGAGGTGGGGTTCATTGAGAAACCTCCTTAGTTTTTTTTTTTTTTTGCAGGAACCCAACTGCCCAACTGAAACATTTGGATTTGAATATGAAAGGAGAGCAGGCCCAGACACTTAACTGAAAAATGTAAAGATCTCAATTTAAGGTAAGGTTTGTCCCTTATATGATCTAAATTGATATTGTTTTATGATGATACCATCTTTTCATATTTGTGCAAATCTTTGTAAAACAAAAAATTGACAAATTTCAATGGATATCAATCAACAGAGGTAAGAATATGTATACTATAAGAATATGTTGAAGGTTAGCTGTATTGGGTAGAGGTGACTGAACTGCTCACTTTTGTGTCTGTAGGTATATAGAGGGGGCACACAAAGGTATGTCAATTGGTATTGGTATGTACCATCCTTCTCCCTTACCTCTTCAATGAAAATCCCATAGGTCTCTACATTACAGACAAGGTATGTGCACGAAAACCATTATCAAAACAGTTTTTTTCATTCACTACAAAAACCAAGGTATCGTGTGCATGTTCTGTCAAGTGTGCATGTTTTTTAAATTAAACACCTGTACTATTTTTTGCGATTCACAGACTTCACCCTCCCTACACCACTGATTAATGTATGTCACGACCGTCGTATGAATAATTGGACCAGCGTTTCACATTTTATTGATAGTGACATCATAAACAACAACGCTATAACGATCGCGACCTACATAGTCATATGTAGGTCATACAAAACAATATCCCACATCGCAGGTGGGAAAAAGGACACACTAAGTATGATCCCCAATTAGAGGTAACGATCATCAGCTGCCTCCAATTGGGAACCACACACACACACAACATAGAAATATAATACCTAGAAACCCCCTAGTCACGCCCTGACCTAAAACACTCAGGGCGTGACAATACAACAGGAAACTTGTTCGATCACCATACAATGCAAACTCACTCATTCTGTCTATGGATATGGAGAACATCAACACATTAACATGTCACTAAAATCATTATAAACACTGACAACTAAAATATTGTGTTACTGCTATGCATATTAATGATAATAATAATAGGGCAGGGGGGATAGTTCAAAAACGAACCCCAAAAGGTTCTTCAAAATGTTTTTCGAGTATCCATTTAAAGGGTTCTTTGAATAACATATAGGGGTTCCCCCACAGTTTCAATTTGAAGAACCCCTAAAGGATACTCCAGGAACCTTTTCTTTTTAGAGTGTAGAGTGAATCTTTCCACTTTGTCCTATTGGAGCAGACTGGTGGATGGAGAATAATGATGTAGTACTTACAGCCACATCCATATACTCATGTCAAATTGATATGAGGTCAACATATAGAAATGTACAGTGTTCAGCAGTTAGCAAACTATACGTTAACTAAGCACTATATAATTTGAGTTCAGTAGTTATCCATTTTGAGCAGTTTGATTAGGTGATCATTGTATCGTTAACAAATAACAAGAAAATAATATTAAAAGTAATGTGAATATTGCATTTTGAGAAAAGCAGATACTTTGATTGAATATGTAGACTTTCCTAATTGAAAGAGTGATTTTCTGCAATGAACAAGTGACTTTGTAAATGTATTTGTTTTACTCAGTCAAAATGTGCTTATAGTTTTGAAACATAAGCCATTTTGAGAATCTACTTTGATTTTTTTGCTTAGAGTTAAAATGTACAACATACTTGCACCAAAGTGATTGTAAAAACTGTAACGCTACCTATAATTGAAGTGTTGATAATTTTTTATCAGAAAGAAATGCCTATTTTGTAGCCTACAGATGTCAGATCTTAATATGACCCATTTTGTCGCAGGAGGAAAACAATCCTGCTGCAGGGGGATTTGAATGAATATTGAATATTTAGAATCGCCAAAAGGGGGCAATTAGAAGTGAAGTTTGCACTACCGTACCTAGGGGTCTATGGTTTAAAACAATTCTTGCATTCACATGTTTATGAATGTTATGCATTTTATTGCAATACCGAATAAAGTAATATGTAGTCAGCCATTCAAATAGATAATCTTCAAATTGACAATGAAATAATGACTAAATTATCCTCTTTAGTTTAAGCTTTAGATTAGAACCTTTTGTCTTTGACTTTTCATTGAATAAACATAACTGATAGTCTGACATCAATGATTTGCTGAGTCTCACTTTGATGGGTCCTACTCTAGAGTGCGCCATTGGTCTGGTCACATTAAATAATGAGCAAAACAAATAATGGGGTTCATCATTTGATCAAATAACAGTTTTCCATAATCAAACATTTATGGTTCGAAAGAAAGGCAAAGCTTTCCAATGATGTAAAATTAAAAGCCTGTAATTGAATGTAAAAAAGTTGATTGATAAAACACTTTGTACTATTGATGATGTACCTGTATATGAATATGAAATATTGTTATTACAGTATGAACAGATTCCAGTTATGACCACAATAGGAAGAAAACATACATTGTAGACATTAAAATCGTCAGTCATCTGTGTGGCCATGCACGCCTCCAACTCAATCATCAAGTTTGCAGGCGACACTACAGTGGTAGGCTTGATTACCAACAACGATGAGACGGCCTACAGGGAGGAGGTGAGGGCCCTCGGAGTATGGTGTCAGGAAAATAACCTCATACTCACCGAAAACACACACAAACTTTTACAGATGCACAATCGAGAGCACCCTGTCGGGCTGTATCACCACCTGGTACGGCAACTGCTCCGCCCACAACCGTAAGGCTCTCCAGAGGGTAGTGAGGTCTGCACAACGCATCCCCAAGGGCAACCTACCTGCCCTCCAGGACACCTACACCACCCAATGTCACAGGAAGGCCATAAAGATCATTAAGGACAACAACCACCCAAGCCACTGCCTGTTCACCCCGCTATCACCCAGAAGACGAGGTCAGTACAGGTGCATCAAAGCTGGGCCCGAGAGACTGAAAAACAGCTTCTATCTCAAGGTCATCAGACTGTTAAACAACCATTACTAACATTGAGTGACTGCTGCCAACATACTGACTCAGATCTCTATCCACTTTAATAATTAAAAATTGGATGTAAATGTATCCCTAGTCACTTTAAACAATGCCACTTTATATAATGTATACATACCCTACATTACTCATCTCATATGTATATACTCTACTCTATACCATCTACTGCATCTTGCCTATGCCACACGGCCATCGCTCATCAATATATTTATATGTACATATTCTTATTCATCCCTTTACACTTGTGTGTATAAGGTAGTTGTTGTGAAATTGTTAGATTACTCGTTAGATATTACTGTACAGTCGGAACTAGAAGCACAAGCATTTCGCTACACTCGCAATAACATCTGCATGTGACCAATTTGATTTGATTTGATTTGATGGCAGACCTTGGTGATGGATGAGTTGAGTTGACACCCATTCAACTCTAAGTGCATTGAGCACCTCGTGGAAAAGCACTATAGAAATCCAATCCATTATGTTCATAATTATTGTTTGTCATCAGCTTAAAGGGGTAGAATATGTACTGTCAGGGATGGCCCCCACATCAGCCCATTTTTCCCCTTGTAACATTAACCAGAACTGCTCTATGGAAAGTCCATTCAACCTACTGTTTTTCCCAAGTGGGAAAAAGTGAGAGATGGGATGTAGTGGTGGGTTGCTTTATGACTTTGCGGTTGTGGCTGCAGATGGGGCTCTGCACTGAACTATTGGCCAGATATACCCAAGTTTGCACTAGATGCCATATTGGCACCTGTTTCTTTCAGTAAAGGATAAAACACCAAAAACTATCTTCATCTACACTATTACTACACATCTACACACATACATGTATTCTTTCTCAAAACTTTTATTTGCTATTTATGTACTGTCCTTTACGTTCAGTCCTCTGCAGCTGGTAGTTGGTAGAGCATGGCTTTTGCAACACCAGGATAGTGGTTTAATTCCTGGGTTCTCCCTAACGTAAAAATTGTATGCATACTTTACTGTAAGACTGCTAAAAGGCATATATTATTATTATTATTATTATATTATTTCATAAAACAGGTGGACATGGAACATCCTTTTCTCAGACAAACAGTGTTGTACACAGATTGTACACACATTTTTTAAATGTACGTATTTGGACAATAGTACGTTTTTTTACTTTACATTCATTCCCCATCATTGGGATCAGCCACTGGCTTGGTTGAGGCACCTGCTCGGGATGTTGTTGACCAATCCTAGGGAATGTCACCAGCTCCCTCAGATTTCTCTGTGCTCTTTTGTTGAATGCTTGCTTCCATGAGTCGACACACCACAATTGCTCTATTGAATTGGAGATCTGGACACTGATGGCCGGTCAAGAACAAGAACAAGTTTGTGTTCCTTTTTGCCATTTATCAAATGGGATTGAATGTGTTTGATGATGTATATGTTGGTTTGTCAATATGTGATCAAACTTTCAATTCTTTTCAGGGAGCTTTTTGGCACAATAGAAGCACAGGTTTAGGGCACAAGGCTAAAGGGATTTTTTTTAAAGGATTTTAAAGCGACATTAAAGCATAAATTCATCCTGTAAATGTTAGTTGTCACCATCAGATCACAGAATACAGTGTGTGAGTAACTTGACTGTTGACTGACAATCTTAATATTAGTTGGTTGGATGAAGTTAAGTTAGGCTAGACAGCATAAGCAATTGAGCAGTTGGCTCCATACAATGTCCTTTACATACTGTAGGCTATAATGTCATTTAGCCTGGTGGAATATCATCGTTTGTCCATATGAGAAAAGGGGTAGGCCTAATTAATGGATGTCTGATAATGTGGCAAAACTGTGTGGTCAAAAACAACAAAAAATGTAATAAAATCGTAGGCTACATGAATTGTTCTGATAAAGATTGTATTGAAATTGAATTTGGAACACAATTGAACTTGTCTGAACAAACTTGCATCCGAAGCATCTTTAAAAAACAAATACAAGTTGTTTGAGCAAATTTGAATAATGTGGCGTAAATAAAGTGTGATGGAATGTGCAAAAAGATGGACGCGTACGTAACGTTCAATAAAAATTGTCCAATGAAAACACGCCTTTGAAAATTGTATGGGGAAAATATTAGACAGCATCACTGATTGGCCAAGCAGCTGCTTTACAAGTGAGATCCACTGTTGAGCGCTACATCCTCTTTAAAGATTGTGAATGGTTCACGCCTAGGAGGCTGCCTGACACAGGTTTGTTGGATGTTTAACTTTATACTTTGCCTGTTCAATTATGTTATTCCAAGTTTGTACTCAATAACTAAGTAAAAATAAGAAATGCATTGTGTGTTTGTTTGCGCAATAACTGGGTCATTAAAACAACAGTCGCTCAGTTTTCAAAAGGCGTAACGTTAGATGTCTGATGGTGGATTAATTCGTTTTAAATGTAGATAATATCCATCATATTGTCAATACAGATTACGTGCACATCGCTGGCTGGATAGACTACGCATTTTAAGACGTAGGCCTATACAAAAACAATATTTATATTTTACAGGCGTTCCCTATTTCGTAGCATGCTCGGTGAATCAACACGTCGTCATAAAAATAGCTATCTGCTGTATAACTTTTTCTTCCTCTATACTATATCAACTTCTTGCGACCGCAAACTAAAGTCGAAATTTTCAAGGCAGTCTAGTGGAAGAGATTGAGTAAAAAGGTCGTATGAGTTGTGAACTGAAAGGAGATCCTACGTTTGTGAGACACTCAACTTTGTTTAGAAACGTTTATTATCTTGATGCACGCTTTTAGAACTTGTGAAAGGAGCCCGAATGACGCCATTGTTAGTTAATTCGCTAATATTGTAATAGAAGTTTAAAAGGAGACAATGTATCCATTGTCAAACTCGTGTTGTGGCATCCCCGCCTTGTCATTTGCTTCGACAGTTTTCTGAGTTACTATAAGTGAATCTCAAAAAATATTTTTAGGTCAATTGATTTACTTTTAAAAAACATTTATTTAAACAAACAACATAAAATACAATATTTCCACTAGAAAAGCGATAGGCTACTCCGATGCATAGAGAAACCATTGAAATACTTTTGATTTTGAAATGAACAGTAACTTTCTTTATCATGTTTCATTTTTAAAGGGAAATTGGGATACCCATTTAAGTGATCGTGCAAGGTTCTGTTGAAATTGCAATGTAGCAATTTATTTTCAAAGAGTAGCTCAAAGCCTATTAATGCTGCATTAGCATACTCAGGGTTTCAGTCTTAGTGACCTTTTCAAATTAAGGTTTATTTTTTTCTTTCTCTAAACAGTTCATTCCTAAGCATTATTAAGCTTAGTACAGGTGGCAAGATTTAGACCTGTTGGTGTTACTAAGTCCTCAATGTTCTTTGCCAGAAAGCTGTAATGCACACTTTCTTAACCCTGCCCTGCCCAGGCCAGTCCAGGGTGGCTTCAAGTTCACAGCAATTTCAAAGGCATACACTTGCTACCAATGGTTGTAGCCTACTTATTAGGCCCAAGTTCAAATATTGACAGGTGCCATTGAAACTTGGTTTGGTAGAACACCTGAACATTTGACGTCATAAGCTAGGCCAATACCTGGCTCGTCGTGGTACAGCAGACAACCACATTAGAGGAATTGTGTGGAATGTTGCCTGGAGTCTGTTTTTGACATTGATTCACTGTCTGAGTGCACTGCTTTTAACCGGCTCTCCTGTTGACAATATTCTTGAGATGCAAACCCTTTTTTTTTCTCCACTGGATTGGTCTGCCGTGTGGTTATCTGGCATAGCATTGTTCATATACTACAAAGGGGATAGTATTTTGTCAGTATTACAGTACTGCTGTTCCTTTCTTTAGGTGAAAGTCTCCTATGGAGAGTTGACTACAACCCCCAGGGACAGTGTGTTCCTGAAAATCTGGAGTAGTCCGCATAATAAAAAAAATGTTGTCAGTAGTAGCATGCATTCATGCCTCTTTGAATTCAGATATGAAGTGATATGTTGACTGACAACCATGTGGTAACTTCTACAGAAGATCTTCTCACGCCTTTTACAATATATTACAAAGGGATTCTGCTACGACGTCTGGTTCGTATTTGTATGTTACAGATGGTATATCTCTCCAAATGTGCCACAAAATAGATCCGGAAACATATACACTGCTCAAAAAATAAAGGGAACACTTAAACAACATAATGTAACTCCAAGTCAATCACACTTCTGTGAAATCAAACTGTCCACTTAAGAAGCAAAACTGATTGACAATAAATTTCAAAATCTGTTGTGCAAATGGAATAGACAACAGGTGGAAATTATAGGCATTTAGCAAGACACCCCCCAATAAAGGAGTGGTTCTGCAGGTGGACCACAGACCACTTTTCAGTTCCTATGCTTCCTGGCTGACGTTTTGGTCACTTTTGAATGCTGGCGGTGCTTTCACTCTAGTGGTAGCATGAGACGGCGTCTACAACCCACACAAGTGGCTCAGGTAGTGCAGCTCATCCAGGATGGCACATCAATGCGATGTGGCAAGAAGGTTTGCTGTGTCTGTCAGCATAGTGTCCAGAGCATGGAGGTGCTACCAGGAGACAGGCCAGTACATCAGATGTGGAGGAGGCCGTAGGAGGGCAACAACCCAGCAGCAGGACCGCCTTTGCAAGGAGGAGCACTGCCAGAGCCCTGCAAAATGACCTCCAGCAGGCCACAAATGTACATGTCTGCTCAAACGGTCAGAAACAGACTCCATGAGGGTCCGACGTCCACAGGTGGGGGTTGTGCTTACTACAGCCCAACACCATGCAGGACGTTTGGCATTTGCCAGAGAACACCAAGATTGGCAAATTCGCCACTGGCGCCCTGTGCTCTTCACAGATGAAAGCAGGTTCACACTGAGCACATGTGACAGTCTGGAGACGCCATGGAGAACGTTCTGCTGCCTGCAACATCCTCCAGCATGACCGGTTTGGTGGTGGATCAGTCATGGTGTGGGGTGGCATTTCTTTGGGGCCCCACAGCCCTCCATGTGCTCGCCAGAGGTAGCCTGACTGCCATTAGGTACCGAGATGAGATCCTCAGACCCCTTGTGAGACCATATGCTGGTGTTGTTGGCCCTGGGTTCCTCTTACTGCAAGACAATGCTAGACCTCATGTGGCTGGAGTGTTCCTGCAAGAGGAAGGCATTGATGCTATGGACTGGCCCGCCCGTTCCCCAGACCTGAATCCAATTGAGCACATCTGGGACATCATGTCTCGCTCCATCCACCAACGCCACGTTGCACCACAGACTGTCCAGGAGTTGTAGGGAGGTCATACAGGCACGTGGAGGCCACACACACTACTGAGCTTCATTTTGACTAGTTTTAAATCAAAGTTGGATCAGCCTGTAGTATGGTTTTCCATTTTGATTTTGAGTGTGACTCCAAATCCAGACCTCCATGGGTTGATAAATTTGATTGATAATTTGTCATTTTGTTGTCAGCACATTCAACTATGTAAAGAAAAAAGTATTTAATAAGAATATTTTAATTCATTCAGATCTAGGATGTTATTTTAGTGTTTATTTTTTTAAGCAGTGTTTTTTTTTTTTGTGTATGCCTGAAGTAGGAGATGGACTACAAGATGGACCACAATGTGTCTATTTTTATTAATCAAAGGTGGAAATCCTCAGGAAGTTTAGGTCTAGTTGTTGCTTAATCTTGAATCTAACTGCAGTTAGCTGTCTAAAGTTAGACATGACACACTTTAAATCTACAATTGCTACATCCCTTTGTGGACTTAAATTGAGATGGATAAACTCAACAAAAAATATGTCCTCATTGTCAACTGTTTATTTTCAGAAAAGTTAACAAGTGTAAATATTTGTATGATCATAACAAGATTCAACAACTGAGACACAAACTGAACAAGTTCCACAGATGTGTTACAAACAGAAATGGAGTAATGTGTCCCTGAACAAAGAGGGGGGTCAAAATCAAAAGTAACAGTCAGTATCTGGTGTGGCCACCAGCTGCATTAAGTACTGCAGTGCATCTCCTACTCATGGGCTGCACCATATTTGCTAGTTCTTGCTGTGAGATGTTACCCCACTCTTCCACCAAGGCACCTGCAAGTTCCTGGACATTTCTGGGGGGGAATGGCCCTAGCACTCACCCTCCGTTCCAACAGGTCCCAGACGTGCTAAATGGGATTGAGACCGGGCTCTTCGCTAGTCATTGCAGAACACCGACATTCCTGTCTTGCAGAAAATTACGCACAGAGCGAGCAGAAAAGTTGGTGGCATTGTCATGCTGTCAGGATGAGCCTGCAGGAAGGGTACCACATGAGGGAGGAGGATGTCTTCCCTGTAACGCACAGCGTTGAGATTGCCTGTAATGACGACAAGCTCAGTCCGATGATGCTGTGACACACCGCCCCAGACCATGATGGACCCTCCACCTCCAAATCGATCCCGCTCCAGAGTACAGGCCTCGGTGTAACGCTCATTCCTTCGACGATAAACATGAATCCGACCATCACCCCTGGTGAGACAAAACCGCAACTCGTCAGTGAAGAGCACTTTTTGCCAGTCCTGTCTGGTCCAGCGACGGTGGGTTTGTGACCATAGGCAACGTTGTTGCCGGTGATGTAAGGCAGGTCCTCACCAGACAACAGGCCTACAAGCCCTCAGTCCAGCCTCTTTCAGCCTATTTCAGTCTGAGCACTGATGGAGGGATTGTGCATTCCTGGTGTAACTCGGGCAATTGTTGTTGCCATTCTGTACCTGTCCCGTAGGTGTGATGTTCGGATGTACTGATCCTCTGCAGGTGTTACACGTGGTCTGCCACTTCGAGGACGATCAGCTGTCCGTCCTGTCTCCCTGTAGCGCAGTCTTAGGCATTTCACAGTACGGACATGGCAATTTATTGCCCTAGCCACATCTGCAGTCTTCATGCCTCCTTGCAGCATGTCTAATTCATGTTCCCGCAGATGAGCAGGGACCCTGGGCATCTCTTTTTTTTCAGAGTCAGTAGGAATGCCTCTTTAGTGTCCTAAGTTTTCATCACTGTGACCTTAATCGCCTACCGTCTGTAAGTAGTTAGTGTCTTAAAGACCGTTCCCACAGGTGCATGTTCATGTATTGTTTATGGTTCATTGAACATGCATGGGAAACGGTGTTTAAACCCTTTACAACTTGACATTGGAGATCTGTGAAGTTATTTGGATTTTTACGAATTATTTTAAAGACAGGGTCCCGAAAAGGAATGTTTCTTTTTATTATCAGGTTTCTATTCTTATCACTTGTGAATGATGCCCAGCATGTGCAGTAAGGCAACTTTTTCAAATCATAGGCACACACATGTAGCCTAGCCCATAGGCCTATATGTTTTGATAAGGTTGGTATCTAACTAAACAGGCCAAATAACTCCAAATGTAGCCTATAGTCCTAGGTTCCCTGGAACACTGTTGGAGAACACAGCCTAGTGAAACATCTTCTTATAAACCCAGTCATTGCACAAACGCATGTGAAAACTGCGCTATTACAATGACAACTAAAGGATACCAAAAAGCCTGGCTTTTTTTGCATGGCTTATTTCTTTGCATCGGGAAAAATATGGCTTTTCATTATAAAAAGACATTTCATGCAATTCTACTACACTTTTTATATGACTGGAGACACTAGCAGAATCTTTTTTTTAAATGACAAATTACAGGGTAGCCTACTCTGCTGAAACTGACAAATGGCTCAATAAAAACTACATTGTCCATATAATAGGCCTACAAGAAAGGGAGAGACAAAGTATATGATGTCCATCTAAATTGGAGGAGGAAATAATAAAAAAAGTAAGTACCACTGACCCAAACAATGATGATAAATAGTGAATGTGCGCACTCACCTGGGATATTGCCGATGCTCTCCGCTGGTGCCAATAAGATGGGCTATACTGTTGTTCGCTCAGTTAAATTGAGAATTTTGATAACTAAAAGACAGATGAGTTGTCTCATTATCTTCTCTTTACAGCATTTACTTTCCAAACCATGTTTTCCTGACATTTGTATTTTGAAATATTGCCATATGCCTGGCTTGGTGCCTCCTACTTTTCAGACAGTCGCAATTTTAACAATAACCTTCCCCAATTATGTCTGCTGCATTTCCTTCCGACTATGCAATACGATTTAAAATCAAATTATTTTCTGTGGCCAAATCATGCTTTACTAGCCTATTTTGTATAGACGAGAGTAGGCTATATAATTTTAATTCAATTTACTTTAGGAAAAGCTTCCCCTAGCCTTATGGATGCACTGCCTCTGCTTGCATATTAATAACAACCTAATTCGCTATTTGAGTACAGGCTATGGATTACTTTTTTTTTTTTGTAGGCCATTGTAAATAAATGGTTCCATCCATAGGCTCTATGTAAAGACTAGATTAAATTAAGGGGTGAGAATTATCAAGTGCTTGTCAAATTGTGAATGAGAGACTGAAGTGTGTGCAGCCTGCGCAAGAAGCAGAGCTCATTACTTTTTTTTTCGCCTTCAAATCATCCTTCGTCGCATCATGCAGGCTTTAGAAAGTATTACAAATCTAAAAGTATAGCCTAATGCTTGTATCACAACTGAAGTGTCACAAATAACTCTAAATGAAGCATATAGGAGGACCTGTTTCTTTGTTAATTGCTCAACACAGAATAGCCGCATGTGCGCACTCGTTTGGAGAAAATATCAGTTTTATTCAGCTATGTTTATTTGTCTTCCACATACTGTAAAATAATGCCACATAATTCTAAGCAAACCATGTCTGCTAAATTAACTAGTGTAGCCCACAGCCATATGAAATAGCCAGATCAGGGCCTAACATAAGGTAAACTCAGAATATTTTGTTCTTCTGAAATGGGCTACATTTTCTTTAGTCCTGTCTAAAATAAATAATGGATTTATTGTGATGTAGGCTATATTAAATGGATATTAGACTTTTTTTTAAATATAGATGTTCCTACGGTCTGCATCAGTGGTTTGAAGGAAGCTAGGAGATGCTAAACATGTTTATTAATTAAAATGGTCAGTTACTTTGAGACCGACAGTTTCGTGACCCTCTTTCCATTTAACCAGCAGCCTCACCCAAAGAGCACTGACTGACACCGGATGTCCGTGGACATATTTTTTTTAAACTCCAGGTGTCATGTCATAGTTGACACCTCATTCTTTCTGCAGACATTTTTTTTATTATTCATTCAGAGCAGATATTTGAGCGTTTATGGAAAACGTGGTCACCTAAAGGGGATTTTACTGAAATTCTTTACCAAACTTTGCACCTGCACAGTACTTCCAGTAAATGTTTTTGTAAAAATGTCTGTAAATTGTTAAGTAGTCCTTGTGCATAGAGTTGTATGGTTCGTTACTTTTAAATCAATTATTTATTTTTTTCGCCATAGATTAAGTTGCATTGCCGCTATCGTGGAATTGCCCAACAGTAACACGGGTCTTGTTGGCTCGTAACCAACCATGCAATTTTTTTTTTTGCTTTGTTCATAACTTGTTTTGTGCATGGTGTTGCTGCTACCGTCTCTTATGACCGAAAAGAGCTTCTGGACATCAGAACTGCGATGGCTCACCTTAAACTGGACCAAGAGTTCTTCTTCAATGAGTCGCAGGGGAAGGATATAATACAGACACCAGGCCCAGATCCCCGTTATTCGCTGAAGAAGGAAATGCAGATTTCGCGGAAAGAGATCGGGGTGCCTTGTGCGGATCAGGCGACGAGTGGCTCATCTGCCTTTGCCTTCCATCCTGCTAGCTAACGTTCAATCGCCGGAAAATAAAATGTGACAAACTGAAAGCATGTTTATCCTACCAACCGGACATAAAAAATGGCAATATCTTATGTTTCACAGAGTCGTGGCTGAACGATGATATTAAGAACATACAGCTGGCGGGTTATACACTCTTTCGACAGAACAGCAGCCTCTGGTAAGACACGGGTCGGGGGCCTATGCATTTATGTAAACAGCTGGTCCACAATATCTAAGGAAGTCTTGAGGTTTTGCTCGCCTGAGGTAGAGTATCTCATAAGCTGTAGACCACAATTCTCTAAGTAGATAGTTTCATCTGTATTTTTCATAGCTGTCTACAAACCACCACAGACCGATGCTGGCACTAAAACTGCACTCTGAGCTGTATACCGCAATAAGAAAACAGGGAAACACTCATCCAGAGGCGGCGCTCCTAGTGTCCGGGGACTTTAATGAAGGGAAAACTTAAATCAGTTTTACCTCATTTCTATCAGCATGTTAAACATGCAACCAGAGGGAAACAAATTCTAGACCACCTTTACTTCACACACAGAAACGTGCACCAAGCTCTCCCTCGATTCTTCTGATGGCATTGAGGAGTACACCACATCAGTCACTGGCTTTATTAATAATTGCATCGATGACGTTGTACCCACAGTGACCGTACGTACCCCAACCAGAAGCCATGGATTACAGGCAACATTCGCACTGAGCTCAAGGGTAGAGCTGCCGCTCCGACACACGTCGGATGTGACGGGGCCTGCAAACAATTAGACTACAAAAGGTAACAGAGCCGAGAGCTGCCCAGTGACCCAAGCCTACCAGATGAGTTAAATAACTTCTATGCTCGCTTCGAGGCAAGTAACATGGAAACATGCATGAGAGCATCAGCTGTTCCGGACGACTGTGTGATCACGCTCTCCACAGCCAATGTGAGGAAGACCTTTAAACACGTCAACATTCACAAGACCGCAGGGTCAGACAGATTACCAGGACGTGTACTCTGAGCATGCACTGGCCAACCTGGCAAGTGTCTTCACTGACATTTTCATCCTTTCCCTGTCTGCGTCTGTAATACCAACATGTTTCAAGCAGACCACCATAGTCCCAGTGCCCAAGAACACGAAGGTAACCTGCCTAAATGACTACCAACTCATAGCACTCACGTCTGTAGCTATGAAATGCTTTGAAAGTCTGGTCATGGCTCACATCAACTCCGTTATCCCAGAAATCCTAGAACCCCTCCAATTTGCATACTGCACCAGCAGATCCACAGATGAATCTGTATTGCACTCCACACTACAGTTTCACACCTGGACAAAAGGAACACTTATGTGAGAATGCTAATTCATTGACTACAGCTCAGCGTCCAACACCATAGTGCCCTCAAAGCTCATCACTAAACTAAGGAACTCAGGACTAAACACCTCCCTCTGCAACTGGATCCTGGACTTCCTGACAGGCTGGCCCCAGGTGGTAAGGGTAGGTAACAACACATCCGCCAAGCTGATCCTCAGCATGGGGGCCTCTCGGGTGCGTGTTCAGTCTCCTCCTATACTCCCTGTTCACTCATGACTGCACGGCCAGGCACAACTCCAACTCTATCATTATGTTTTCTGATGACAACAGTGGTAGGCCTGATCGCCAACAACGATGAGACCGCCTATAGGGAGGAATTCAGAGACCTGACCGTGTGGTGCAAGGGCAACAACCTCTCCCTCAATGTGATCAAGACAAAGGAGATGATTGTGGACTATAGGAAAAGGAGGACCGATTATGCCCCCATTCTCATCGACGGGGCTGTTGTGAAGCAGAATAAGCGCTTCAAGTTCCTTGGCATCCACGTCACCAACAAACTAACATGGTCCAAGAGGGCACGACAAAACCTATTTCCCCTCAGGAGACCGAAAAGATTTGGCATGGCTCCTCAGATCCTCAAGGTTCTCGAGCTGCACCTCCGAGAGCATGGTTGCATCACTGCCTGGTATGGCAACTGCCTGGCCTCTAATTGCAAGGCACTCCAGAGGGTAGTGCGTATTGACCAGTACATCACCGGGGCCAAGCTTCCTGCCATCCAGGACCTCTGTACCAGGCCTTAAAAATTGTAAAAGAAACCAGCCACCCTGGTCATAGACTGCTCTCTCTGCTACTGCACGGGAAGCGGTAACAGAGCGCCAGGTCCCAGAGGCTCCTAAATAGCTTCTACCCCCAAGCCTTAAGACTCCTGAACAGCTAATCAAATGGCTATCCAGACTATTTGCATCCCCCCCACCTCTGGAATGCTGCTGCTACTCTGTTATTATCTATGCATAGTCTTAAAGTGACTATATGTTGGGCTGGGCTATATGACTATATAATATATATAGTGTGATTAAACATCTATGGTATCCTATTTTGCTCTATCGTTTATTTTGTTGTCGCAAATCACACTTTACAGCAATATTTTTTTTGTCAATTGGACGACGCTTTGCGTTCTTCCACGTGCTGTGTGGAAGAATTTGCATCACAAACAAACATGGAGGAGAGTGAATGTGACAGATCACGGTGACACGGAACTTGTACCTAAAAGAGCACACACCACGGCACACCATATGGCAAAGAATCACGAAGATGGAATGAAATATTCCCTCCCCCAACCCATGGGCTCAAACACCACTAACCTCTTACCACCTACGAACAGCTGCCATTATAACTTACATCTGCAAAGACATGGCCCCAATTTACACGGTCGAGTAACAGGTTTCGTGAATTGGTGCTAACACTCAACCCAATGTACCAAATGCAAATTGATATGCGACTTATTAATGCCAAAATAACACGCAAAACAGGCAAGCCACCCCCCTAAAAAAGTTTTTTATATATATATATATATATAAAACACTTTTTTTAGGGGGGGGGTGGCTTGCCTGTTTTGCGTGTTATTTTGGCATTATGTCGCATATCAATTTGGATTTTTTTCCCCTCATTGTGTGTCATAGTTGCACATTTGGTGGCTGACTAAATACTTTTGTCCGTGTGTGTGTACACACTCACTCACTCACTCACTCACTCACACGGACAAAAGTATTTAGTCAGCCACCAAATGTGCAAGTTCTCCCACTTAAAAAGATGAGGCCTGTAGTTTATCATAGGGACACTTCAACTATGACACACAATGAGGGGAAAAAAATCACGTAGGAGGTTTCATGAATTTATTTTCAAATTATGGTGGAAAATAAGTATTTAGTCTAACAAAAGTTTCTCAATACTTTGTTATATACCCTTTGTTGGCAATGACAGTGGTCAAACTTTTTCTGTAAGTCTTCACAAGGTTTTCACACACTGTTGCTGGTGTTTTGGCCCATTCCTCCATGCAGATCTCCTCTAGAGCAGTGATGTTTTGGGGCTGTTGCCCGGCAACACGGACTTTCAACTCCCTCCAAAGATTTTCTATGGGGTTGAGACTGGCTAGGCCACTCCAGGACCTTGAAATGCTTCTTACGAAGCCACTCCTTCGTTGCCAGGGCGGTGTGTTTGGGATCATTGTCATGCTGAATGACCCAGCCAAGTTTCGTCTTCATTGCCCTTTCTGAAATCTTACGATACATGGCCCCACTCATTCTGTCCTTTACACGGATCAGTCGTCCTGGTCCCTTTGCAGAAAAACAGCCCCAACGCATGTTTCCACCCCCATGCTTCACAGTAGGTATGGTGTTCTTTGGATGCAACTCAGCATTCTTTGTCCTCCAAACACGACGAGTTGAGTTTTTACCAAAAAGTTTTATATTTTGGTTTCATCTGACCATATGACATTCTCCCAATCTTCTTCTGGATCATCCAAATGCTCTCTAGCAAACTTCAGACGGGCCTGGACATGTACTGGCTTAAGCAGGGGGACAAGTCTGGCACTGCAGGATTTGAGTCCCTGGCGGCGTAGTGTGTTACTGATGGTAGGGTTTGTTACTTTGGTCCCAGCTCTCTGCAGGTCATTCACTAGGTTCCCCCCCTGTGTGGTTCTGGGATTTTTGCTCACTGTTCTTGTGATCATTTTGACCCCACGGGGTGAGCTCTTGCATGGAGCCCCAGATCGAGGGAGATTATCAATGGTCTTGTATGTCTTCCATTTCCTAATAATTGCTCCCACAGTTGATTTCTTCAAACCAAGCTGCTTACCTATTGCAGCTTCAGTCTTCCCAGCCTGATGCAGGTCTACAATTTTGTTTCTGGTGTCCTTTGACAGCTCTTTGGTCTTGGCCATAGTGGAGTTTGGAGTGTGACTGTTTGAGGTTGTGGACAGGTGTCTTTTATACTGATAACAAGTTCAAAAAGGTGCCAGTAATACAGGTAACAAGTGGAGGACAGAGGAGCCTCTTACAGGTCTGTGTTACAGATTTGTTTGTAGGTGACCAAATACCTATTTTCCACCATAATTTGCAAATTAAGAAAAATCACAGGATTTTTAATGCTCATTTTGTCTGTCATAGTTGAAGTGTACCTATGATGAAAATTACAGGCCTCGTCTTTTTAAGTGGGAGAATTTGCACAATTGGTGGCTGACTAAATACTTTTTTGTGTATGTGTGTGTGTATGTATGTATGTATGTATATACACACATAGTATTTAGTATTTTATATATTCAAATCCTGCAGTGCCATATATATATATGGCACTGCAGGATATATATATGTGTGTTCTGTTATGCTTAATTTAAAATTTGCACCAAGGTTCTAAATAAAAGGAGAAAGAATCAAATATGAGTAAGTGTATTTTTACATGTTGAGTATAATTCAAAAGGTAATTAGAAGTAGGCCTTTACATGTGGTCATTTTATATAAACCATTTATTCATTGATTTTACAGAATGTGCAATATCGTGATATGAAATGACCTATATCATGATATGAGATTTTGGCCAGATTGCCCAGCCCTACCTGCACATATTACCTTGACACCGGTGCCTCCCGCACATTGACTCTGTACCGGTTCCCCTTGTATATAGCCCCGCTATTGTTATTTACTGCTGCTCTTTAATAATTTGTTATTCTTATGTCTTTTTTTTAGGTCTTTTCTAGAACTGTCTTGTTGGGTAAGGGCTTGTAAAGTAAGCCTTTCACTGTAAGGTCTACACCTGTTGTATTCGGCGCATGTGACCAATAACATTTGATTTAATTTGCTGCGGTGCACACAGACCAATTGCTCTAGTTTACAAACTTGTGATTATCATGCGGAGGATTCTTGTCCTGTCAGCTTTGAAGTACAATGACCGCATTCATCCCAAACCATTCAAGGGAATCTAGAAATGGAGGCATGTGGTGTGGAAACTCTTGGTCCTTTCTCTCTCTTTCGTCTCGAATGTTCGGCGTCTCTCACATGATAATCTAGCATTTTCCACTTCAGATTACGGAGCTCTCGCTCTCCTGTTCTCTTCCTCCCTCCCTTCTCACACCACTCTGTGGAACAGGGCCAAGGGTGCACTGCCTCTCCACCACGACCCGCCTGCTCCGCTCATCTTTGGCGGGGGTTACTAACGGCCAAAGCCCTCAGGCCACGGCAAGTCAGTGAGCCTTTATTTACACAACACTTCTACCAAGGCTCTGACCACGGCCTGGTCAAACAGGAAATCGGCACTCGGGTAGGGTCGAGCTGTAAGGTATTAGCGCGTCATTGGCAAGAGCCCCATTCCGTTGAGTGAAAAGTTAGAGCTTACCTCTGTCTCTGTAAATGGCTAAATGAGCTAAAGCTGATGAGATTAAGGGTATTTAATGCTTTCCATTGATATTTAGATGTTAAATGGATATTAGTCCAAATTGTTTTGAGTTTTGTAGCATTTCGGTGTGAAGACGTGGTGATTTTAAATAGTTTGCGAAGAAAATCAATAGTCCCTAAAAAAATGATGATGATAATGTATAGCCACAGTGGGATCTTAGTGCTGTAACGAACTGTTATTTTTATATGTATGAATGTGCGTTATAACATTTGGGGTTTAGGCCTAATGGTTCTTCACCACTGGATGACAATTTATCCTGTGACACAAAGTCTTTTTGAGCTGAGGTATGAACCGAACCATGACGAAAGGATTTAGCAAACATTTGCACGCCTGCATTTGATTTGAATGTTAAGACCGCAGGTTTGGCGCTTTGTTTGATGCTACATGTAGAGAGATGCGTACAGAGCTATTCTCTTTTGGATCATGGTTATGAATGGCTTTTTTGACAAACGCACATGCAGTTTGAAATTAAACTAGGTGAAAATTGGGTCTGATTTTATCAAGTATGACTTTGAAATTGTCCTCTACCATGTTTTTAGGATTCATAGCCCAGACTCAAATACTTAAGTGCAATCTGTAAATGTCATTTCCAAATAAAAGTGCTGACCCTGGTTTTATTTGTAAATGGGAGTGATGGGTCTTGGCAAATAAAGGGATTCTACACTCTGCAGTGTGTTGGTGGGAGCCTCATGGAAACTTGGCAGGTTAGGAAAGCCTGGTCCCACATCTGTTTGTGCTATATGGCTACAGTTAGGCATGAGAATGACCATAGGAGTTGGGAAGATGGCACAAACAGATTTGGGACCGGGCTATGGCTAGTTTTGAAGCCATTTTAGCAGACTGTCTTTCGGTCCTTTTGACCGGGAGGCTGCAGTCACCGAGCCATGCCTGCAGTGCGGACAACCTTCCCTCACATTCACCCCTCCCCAATGTCCCATCTCTCTATGACCCTGTACAGTGTGTTCGTGACCCAGCACATTTGATTTCCTCTCGGGTCACCTGCTGTCCTCATGAATGCCTCTCTCCCCACCAAAGTCACCTTTGTCCAAAGCGGCTGAAAGATGAGGCTGTGTCCGTGCGGGGCTAATTATAGAAGGATGGATTGCTTTGCAGTTACCTCCACCTCCCCACCCCCTACACTCAGTCCACAACTAGCCACCTCAGTCACACTAGTCTGGATTGACCTCCCTGCTATCCTTGCAGTAAAATACATCTATTATCCTTCCCCTACGCGTGTGTGTCTCGTACGTTAACTTTGTATGTATAGAATGACGATTCCCCCTGCCCCTTTACTACAACATCATCCAGAGCTATTTGTAGCTAATGCTGTTTAATTATCAATGAAGCATCAGCGCTTAACAAATCACAGCACACACGCACACACAGCCTATTCAATAACTGAATAGTGCATGGCAGTTGAGTTTTTTTTTCTGTATGCCAAAGGTTGCACTATACTGTGCTAATTCAGGAGAGAATAAATATGCTATAGGGATGGTGCTGCTGATTTCCTCCAATTTATGGGAATTTTCACCTCCACTGAGACTGGAAGCCTGTTGGTTTTGGTCCTGAGAATTCAAGGTGGCTTCATGAGGGGCTTTTCAGGAGGGTGTAATGTTACAGAATTGCATCTTCCTGAATGTTCTATCTCAAAGTGAGCTCTATTTGAATTAGATTTGTCAATTTTCACTGAATACACTACATCTAGAAGTAGAGTTGCTGGTATTGTGACAGTGTAAGCCCTCTGGTCATTTCTAACTGTAAACAATTGAAACTGAGCTAGCACGCTGCTTTCATACACCTATAGAAGTTTAAATCCCTAGTCTTCTAAATAATTCCCTTAATTTTAGCTTTAGAGGATATGTTTCTGGACCAGGCCTTGGAGTGGGTAGGGGCTAGGGGTTGTATCTGGAACAAGCCTAGGTGTGGGAAAGGTTTAAAAGCCTGGCTTCAGGACTTGGGATAGTGTGCTTAATACAGATCCCAGTCGGCAAGCTGACAATCTCTGGGGCTTTCACTTCCTTGAAGTCTAACACACTTAACCTGAGTAGACTGGAGAGTATTGTTTGCGTGCCTTTTCAGACCTGGGTTTCAAATAGAGGTTGATCGATTACGCCGATACCGATTTTTATTGGAGGACCAAAAAAGCTGAATCCGATTTAATCCTCCTTTAATTTATTTGTAATAATGACAATTACAATACTGAAAGAACACTTAACTTAATACATCAATAACATCAATTTAGCCTCAAATAAATAATGAAACATGTTCAATTTGGTTTAAATAATGCAAAAACAAAGTGTTGGAGAAGAAAGTAAAAGTGCAATATGTGCCATGTAAGAAAGCTAACGTTTCAGTTCCTTGCTTGGAACAGGAGAACATATGAAAGCTGGTGGTTCCTTTTAACACGAGTCTTCAATGTTCCCAGGTAAGAAGTTTTAGGTTGTAGTTATTATAGAACTTTTTCTCTCTATACCATTTTGTATTTCATTAACCTTTGACTATTCTTATGGGCACTTTAGTATTGCCAGTAATAGTATAGCTTCTGTCCCTCTCCTTGATCCTCCCTGGCATCAAACAAGGAAAACATAGACAACAGCCACCCTCGAAGCAGCGTTACCCATGCAGAGCAAGGGAAACAACTACTCCAAGTCTCAGAGCGAGTGTTTGAAACTCTATTAGCGCGCACCCCGCTAACTCGCTAGCCATTTTACATCAGTTACACCAACCAAATCTCGGGAGTTGATAGGCTTGAAGTCATAAACAGCGCAATGCTTGAAGCATTGCGAAGAGCTGCTGGCAAACGCACAAGTGCTGTTTTGAATGAATGCTTACGAGCCTGCAGGTGCCTACCACCGCTGTCACTGCTCTATCAAATCATAGACTTAAATATAATAACACACAGAAATACGGGTCTTAGGTCATTAATATGGTCGACACCTACCATTTCGAAAACAAAACGTTTTATTCTTTCAGTGAAATACGGAACCGTTCCGTATTAGACTTAGGGATGCCACCCGTTAGATATAAATATTGCTGTTACATTGCATAACCTTAAATGTTATGTCCATAATTATGTACAATTCTGGCAAATGAGTTCTCAGCGAGCCAAGCGGCCCAAACTGTTGCATATACCCTGACTCTGCGCGCAATGAACGCAAGAGAAGTGACACAATTTCACCTGGTTAATATTGCCTGCTAACATTTCTTTTAGTGTATTGATTTTAAGAAAGGCATTGATGTTTATGGTTAGGTACACGTTGGAGCAACGACAGTCCTTTTTCGCGAATGCACACCGCATCGATTATATGCACCGCAGGACATGCTAGATAAAGTAGTAATCTCATCAACCATGTGTAGTTATCACTAGTGATTATGATTTTTTTATAAGAAGTTTAATGCTAGCTAGCAACTTCACACGGCTTCTTACTGCATTCGCGTAACTCCTCGTGGATTGCAATGAGAGGTAGAAATCTGTCGTTCTGCCCCTGAACAAGGCATTTAACCAACCGTTCCTAGGCCGTCATTGAAAATAATGTGTTTTTAACTGACTTAACTCATTTAAATAATGTTGTAAAAATAAAAAACTGCAGAATCGGCGTCCAAAAATACCGATTTCCGATTGTTATGAAAACTTGGACTCGGCCCTGATTTAATCGGTTTACCTCTCGTTTCAAATACATTAAACATTATTTCCGTGCCGGGTTGAGTTTGTCTGGTTTGATAAACCAATAGAAAAGTCCCAAAACTGCAAATCCCGCCCACCCAATCTGGCACTCCAGGCAGACTCAATCAAATGCTCAAAATTGTTGAAATTGTTAATATATTTGAACCCAGGTGTGGTACTTGTCTGTTGGTCTGTCTCAGGTGTAGGGGAGTTGACTTAATTCAGAATAAGCTCATTCATGGACCTAATCATGTACAATGGAGACTTTCCTTGAATTTCTTTGTTTGTGACTGGGTGTGAGATGGCAACACTTAAACTTATTGTTCAGTATTTTAATTCTCTTTTTTTATTAAGACACTGTACATTTCCATCTCTTTGCATTATATGCATTTTTTGCATTATGTACTGCATAGTGCACAACAGTGCATGCTTTAGGTGCTCATAGTTGCTTCATAGCTTTCCAAATATTGTAAAGCTGCCTCGGTCATCCCCCTCTTCAAAGGGGGTGACACTCGAGACCCAAACTGCTACAGACCTGTCTTTCTAAAGTTTCCGGAAGCCAAGTTAACAGATTACTGACCATTTTCGAATCCCACCATATCTTCTCCGCTATGCAATCTGGTTTCAGAGCTGGTCATGGGTGCACCTCAGCCACGCTCAAGGTTCTAAACGACATCATAACTGCCATCGATAAGAGACATTACTGTGCAGCTGTATTCATCGACTTGGCCAAGTCTTTCTACTCTGTCAATCACAACATTCTTATTGGCAGACTCGACAGCCTTGGTTTCTCAAATGATTGCCTCGCCTGGTTTACCAACTACTTCTCTGAGAGTTCAGTGTGTCAAATCAGAGGGCCTGTTCAGAACTCTGACAGTCTATGGGTGTGCCACAGGGTTCAATTCTTGGGCCGACACTCTTTTCTGTATACATAAATGATGCTGCTATTGTTGCTGGTGATTCTCTGATCCACCTCTACGCAGACGACACCAACTCTCCTTCCAGACTCACATTAAGCATCTTCAATTCAAAATTACATCAAGAATCGGCTTCCTATAGCGCAACAAAGCATCCTTCACTCATGCTGCCAAACATACCATTCTACTGATCCTCGACTTCGGTGTTGTCATCTATAAAATAGCCTCCAACACTCTACTCAACAAACTGGATGCAGTCTATCACAGTGCCATCTTTTGTCACCAAAGCCCCATACACTACCCACCATTGCGACCTGTACCCCACCTTTGGTTGACCCTTGCTTCATACTTGTCGCCAAACCCACTGGCTATCTACAAGTCTCTCCTCGGTAAAGCCCCGCCTTATTTCTGCTCACTAGTCACCACAGCAGCACCCACTCGTAGCACGCGCTCCAGCAGGTATATCTCAGTGGTCAAACCCAATTCCTTTCCTTCCAGTTCTCTGCTGGCCATGACTGGAACAAATTGCAAAAATCTCTGAAGCTGGAGACCCACATCTCCCTCACAAGCTTTAAGCATCAGCTGTCAGAGCAGCTCAAAGATCACTGCACCTGTACATAGCCCATCTGTAAACAGCCCATCTATCTACCTACCTCATCCCCATACTGTTATTTATTTATTTTGCTCCTTTGCACCCCAGTATTTCTACTTGCACATTGTGACGTCCCTGAATTTTTCTGAACCGTCTCAGTGCAGCTCCTTCCAATAGGGCGCTTTCCCTTTAATTCCCAATTAAATAGCCAGCATCAGCTGCGCAAAAGTGGTTATTTTTATGGAGACGTGAATGAGGATGTGTTCAACCCTCAGTTCCGACGTTTCTCAATTCCGTTGTTTTGTTGCAGTTAAACTTGTGTTTTGTAGCCAAATTGAGTTTACCCAGGATCGGATCCACTCTTTGCTTCCGTGGACTACCTCTCCGTTCTTCGTGGCCTTTCTCCGCTGGAGATCTATTGGCGGATTGGATTGTCTGACTGACCGACTGACTACCACCTTTTTGTATACGGTATTTCATTTGTTTTGATGTCATGTATACGGTGATGATTTATGTAGTTGTAGTTGAGGACTTAGTAAGAGTTGATACGCTTTAAGGTTCTGTGGTAAAATAATTGTTATATTGATTGTATGATTAATACTGGGTTTGCGCTACACTTGAATGAACGGACAAACATTGCGTGACTAAGGTCACGGGAGTTCCCTGAACTCCTTTACCGGGCTGGACTCTTTTTAGGCCCGAGGTACAGGACATTTCTAGAAGAACCAGAACTCATTGTGATATAATAATATGTGTGTGTAATCATTGATGTTGCTAATACAACCCACGCAAAATAATATAGTTGTTTTTGAAGTTCTTTCCAATGTTTTAAGGGTTTATGAAAAGTTAATTTCCATCCTGACTTTTGCACAAGTCCTTTGTATTGGTGTAGACTTGACGGACCAGATGGGACTCATTCCCTCCTAAACTAAAAGGAGAAACCAATGTTTTCTCTGGTAGGCACAACCTACCTGGCACCCCTATAAATAATAACCTCAAGTCAAAACCGTTACAACATTAATCTTCTGCCGATCTACCATTCCAGTGTTTAATTGCTATATAGTAATTACTTCGCCACCATGGCCTATTTATTGCCTTAACTCCCTTATCTTACCTCATTTGCACTCACTGTATATAGACTTTGTTTTCTTTTTCTACTGTAATATTGACTGTTTTGTGTCGAATTGCGACGCTTTATCTTTGCCAGGTCACAGTTGCAAATGAGAACTTGTTCTCAACTAGCCTACCTGGTAAAATAAATAAATAAGAAGTGTTACCATTTCAAGTCTTAAATCTCCTTTTCGGATATGGGAAGTCACGCTTTCTTTTTTCTTAGATCAATGTACTTTTTTTTAATCATCTTAGACCTGGACTGGTGACGTCATCTGGCTTCACTGCCCCGTGTTTTTCTAGGAAGAGCTTTCTCTGAATTGTGTACGTTATAAGCGAACTCATAGCTTTCCCCCCATAACAAGGGGAAGCCATTGTCTACAGCTAAACTAAGCTACACTGAACAAAAATATAATGCAACCATTTCAAAGATTTTACAGTTTAAAGTTTGTATCAGGAAATCACTCAATTGAAATAAATCCATTAGGCCCTGATCTATGGATTTCACATCACTGGGAGTACATATATGCATCTGTTGGTCACAGATACCTTAAGTGTGGATCAGAAAACCAGTCAGTATCTGGGGTGTCTACCATTTGCCTCATGCAGTGTGATACCTCTCCTTCGCATAGAGTTGATCAGGCTGTTTCTTGTGGAATGTTGTCCCACTCCTTCAATGGCTGTGAGATGTTGCTGGATGTTGGGGCCTCTCGAGCGGTGCAGTGGTCTAAGGCGCTGCATCGCAGTGCTTGAGGCGTCACTACAGACCTGAGTTCGATCCCAGGCTGTGTCACAGCCGCCCGTGACCTGGAGGTTCATGAGGCAACACACAATTGGCCCAGTGTTGTCCGGGTTAGGGGTGGGTTTGGCCCTTGTCCCATCGCACTCTAGCGACTCCTTGTGGAGGGTTGGGTGCTGACTTAATCTGCAAACTTCATCTGCAATGTTTCCTCCATCACATTGGTGTGGCTGGCATCCAGGTTAAGCGAGCAGTGTGTCAAGAAGCAGTGCTGCTTCAGAGGACGCATGGCTATCGACCTTCGCCAAGTCCCGTCGCTGCAACTCCCCTATGGAAAAGACTAACTACAAATTTGCTATCATAAAATCAGCGAGAAAAAGGTCAAAAGAAACTTGCTGGATATTGGCAGGAACTGGAACATGCTGTCGTACACGTCAATGCAGGACATGGAAGAACTGGGACATTTTCAGCTTCCTGGATTTGTGTACAGATTCTTGTGACATGGGGGCATGCATTATGTTTAAACATGAGGTGATGGTGGATGAATGGCACGACAAAGGGCCTCAGGTACTCGTCACTGTCTGTAGCCTGCCCATACCATAACCCCTCCCCCACCTTGGGCCACTTTGTTCACAACGTTGACATCAGCAAACTGCTTTCCCACTTCACGCCATACATGCTATCTGCCAGGTACAGTTGAAACCGGTATTAATCTGTGAAGAGCACACTTCTCCAGCATGCCAGTGGCCATCGAAGTCTGTTTTTCGGCGTCGTAACAGTCAGGTCGAGACCCTGGTGAGGACGATGAGCACTCACATGAGCTTCCCTGAGACTGTTTCTGACATTTTGTTCAGAAATTATTTTGTAAAAACCCAGTGTCAGCTGTCCGAGTGGCTGGACTCCGATGAGCCCACAGGTGAAGAAGCCGGATGTGGAGAGGCTGGCTTGGTTACACGTGGTTTTTGAGGCCGGGCTGTGTCGCAGCCAGCCGTTATTGGGAGGAACCGTGAGGCGACGGGTAATTGGCCCAGTGTTGTCCGGGTTAGGGATGGTTTAGCCGGCCGGATGTCCTTGTCACATCACGCTCTAGCGACTCCTGTGGGAGGCCCGGCGCATGCACGCTGACACGGTTGCAAGGTGTACAGTATTTCCTCCGACACATTGGTGCGCCTGGCTTCCGGGTTAAGCGTCAAGAATCAGTGCAGCTTGGCGGGGTTGTGTTTTGGAGAACACACAACTCTCGACCTTCAACTTTCCCGAGTCCCATTGCTGCAACTCCCATATGGCCAAGACTAACTACCAATTGGCTATGACGGAAAAGGGGGTAAAACAATTACGGAGGCGGCTTATGGTAGAGAAATGAACATTGAATTCTCTGGCAACAGCTCTGGTGGAAATTCGTGCAGTCAGCATGCCAATTGCACATTCCCTCAATTTGAGACATCTGTGGCATTGTGTTGTGACAACTTCACATCTTATTGTCCCCAGCACAAGGTGCTGTGTAATGATTATGCTGTTTAATCAGCATCTTGATATGCTGCACCTGCGAGATGGCTAGATTATCTTGGCAAAGGATGCTCAGTAATAATGATGCAAATTTTAGAAAAATAAAAGCTTTGTGCATGGAACAATCTGATCTCTTAATTCAGCTCATGAAATATGGGACTAACACTTTACATGTTGCGTTTTTATATTTTTGTTCAGTACAGTTGATCCTTCTCTTGTCAATCCCCTACAGTTATCCTGTATGTGAATACTTTGTTGCAGCGTATTCAAAACTTGTGCAGGGCACCAACAAGGAAACTACCATTTTAACAACCTGAATTTTACAATTTTATATTTTGAACATGGCTCAGGTTAACCACTCTTCTGTTTTAGTTTTCCTAAGTAAGTAGCTAGTAAGTTACACTCCATATTTTATTAACATCCCACGCCATATTCCGGGGATCTGCAAGAATGTTTCTGTATAAACCTAGACCGTCTGACTCATGCACTTGACTTGCCCTGAAATGACTGAACCACATACCACTTTCTTTTTAGCTGTTGACAGCGCTGTTTTCTGTGCGTTCTGCGGTCAAACAGACCAGCTGGATTGTGAACCCCCCCCCTCAGTTTTTTCCAATGTCTTCAGTTTTCTGGCTGAGTGGGGTAACTGGTGGGCGAGTGCTGCCATTGGCCCATCATCCTCCCAGGCCAATTATGGAGGGGCTGACTGGAGGGGGAGAAGCAGCGGAGGGTTACCTTTAGCCTGGAAACGAGTCCCAGCCAAGCCATGTGATGCCTGTGGCATGTCCCTTTTCCCTGCCCCCCCCCCCCCCGTCCAGCTGACTGAGGCGTGCACATATGCGCCTTATGTGTGTGTGGTATACATGCATACAGACGCTTGTATGCACATACCACACACTTAGGAGAGTGGGCAGGTTGGTATGGAAACAAAGATAAGAGTGGGGCTGAGAGGGAAATGACAATGGTTTTAAGTATAGCGAGCATTCGGCTGTGGTAGTTACCCTAGTCTTAATAATTCCACCATTTCGTTTGACCTAAGCAGTTTTCCATATCTAGAGGTTGTTCAGGAAAAACAGCAACATTTACCCTCTACCTCTTCTTTGTTATAATCTCTAATTTCCCTGGCAGTGTGTGTGTGCGTCATGACACCAGCTATTCCCGTGAATGGTCTTCCCCGGGGCCTGTTTACATGAGACTAGATTCTTCTTCATTAACATGTTTTCAGATGTGATGGCTCTGCCATTAGCAACATTAGCATCCTGGACTAAATCTTCAATCACTATGATGGGGATCTGTTCGGGCTTTTGTGGTTGGGGCTGGCACGGTAATTCAATAATCGTGTAACCGACGATAATGGATTAAGACATCATGAAAATATTTTAATACATTCATTTTAGAATTTATATTAGTCGAAGTTTACTTAGACCTTAGCCAACTACATTTCAACTCAGTTTTTCACCATTCTTGACATTTAATCCTAATAAAAATTCCCTGTCTTAGGTCAGTTAACTTTTATTTTAAGAATGTCAGAATAATAGTGATTTTTATTTATTTCAGCTTTTATTTCTTTCGTCACATTCCCTATGGGTCAGAAGTTTAAATACATTCAATTAGTATTTGATAGCATTGCCTGTCAATTGTTTAACTTGGTTCAAACGTTTCGGGTAGCATTCCACAAGCTTCCCACAATAAGTTGGGTGAATTTTGCCCCTTCCTCCTGGCAGAGCTGGTGTAACGGAGTCAGGTTTGTAGGGCTCCTTGCTTGCACATGCTTTTTCAGTTCTGCCCACAAATGTTCTATAAGATTGAGATTGTTGTGTTTGGAGGAAAAAGCCCCAATGGTCATTATTGCCAAGCAGTTCTATTTTTGTTTAATCAGACCAGAGGACATTTCTCCAAAATGTACAATCTTTTTCCCCATGTGCAGTTGCAAACTGTGGTCTGGCTTTTTTATGGCGGTTTTGGAGCAGTGGCTTCTTCCTTACTGAGCAACCGTTCAGGTTGTCGATATAGGACTCGTTTTTACTGTGGATATAGATACTTTTGTACCTGTTTCCTCCAGCATATTCACAAGGTCTTTTGCTGCGGTTCTGGGATTGATTTGCACTTTTCGCACCAAAGCATGTTTATCTGTAGGAGACAGAACATGTCTCCTTCCTGAAGGCTGCATGGTGACATGGTGTTTATACGTACGTACTGTTTGTACAGATGAACGTGGTACCTTCAGGTGTTTGGAAATTGCTCCCAAGGATGAACCAGACTTGTAGAAGTCTACAATTATTTTTTTCTGAGGTCTTGGCTGATTTCTTTTGATTTTTTTCCCCATGTTGTCAAGCAGAGGCACAGAGTTTGAAGGTAGGCCTTGAAATGCATCCACACTTACTCCTCCAATTGAGTCAAATGATGTCAATTAGCCCATCAGAAGCTTCTAAAGTCATAACACCATTTTCTGGAATTTTCCAAGCTGTTTAAAGGCACCGTTACCTTAATGTATGTAAACTTCTGACCCACTGGAATTGTGATAGTGAAATAATCTGTCTTAACAATTGTTGTAATGCACAAAGTAGATTTCCTAACTGACTTGCCAAAGCTATAGTTTGTTAACAATTCATTTGTGGAATGTTTGAAACACTTAGGTTGGAGATATTAACTTGTTTATGTGTGTATATAAATTGTACTTTATGTTAAAGCTGACAACTGAAGAAAAATGTATTTTACCTTTTTTAACTAGGCAAGTCCAGTTAAGGAAAAAATAGCCTGTTTTTATGAATTTGGTGTTGTGGAACGAACCACTGACTGAAGAAGGCCAGGCATTAAAATAGACGAGAGACGTGTGGTTTAGTCCATTTTGTGGCAACATGTATTCTTTACAACATGATGAAACTTTGCTGCTTGTTTTAGCAAGGTGTTGTAGCAAACAACTATCAGCAAATACATGCACCCGATGGCTTACCACAAACAGGGCACACTGTCACTTCACCGAGATATCAGCAAGTTAGGCTAGCTATCCCCTAGCTGTCAGTTTAGGAAAGGGGATACCTAGTCAGTTGTACAACTAAATGCATTCAACTGAAATGTTCCTTCTGCATTTAACCCAACCGCTCTGAATCAGAGAAGTGCGGGGGGCTGCCAGTAAGTAAACACAGAACAGTCTCTGATTTTAGTCTTTGGTTGCTTAGACAATACCCCACCCCTGAAGCAGCAGCACATGCAGTCAAGATTGAAGGAGAGGACAATGTATTTAATTTAATAAATATATTTTTATAACGATGGTCACTTCAAAACGTCCATGATAGTCACAGCCCTATTCGTGGTCCTAACCCAGACCGGCACACGCTTTTCAAGGACTGCCTCCTTGAGCGGAGCTCCAATGAGTGGCTCAGAAGAGGGTCAGCGCCTCATGCGCCTGCTGTTTTGAAAGTGAGCGTCGCCCTGTTCATAGTTTTCATAACTAAGAGATCTACTGTAGCTCAGTCCCCTCTGGGAGCAATTGCTACTACATTTACATTTAAGTCATTTAGCAGACGCTCTTATCCAGAGCGACTTACAAATACTTCAGGTATACAAGGTAAAGGTACTTCTACTGATACAGAGCAGTTAGTCTCTCCTCTTTTTTTTTCTTGTGGCTATTTTTCAATGATTGTCACAATGTGAATATCATTTTATTTTTGAATATTTTCTTAGGCTAAAATGTGACTGCCACTGTTCTTGGAAGTCAAAATTGAGCCACATCTCCCTGTCTAACTAAACATTCTGTCATCAATAGTGGCAGGCAGTCTAGGGGCAAAGGGTGACCTATTCATTCTTTCCTGTTTCTCTCTACCTCTCACGCTGATCTCTGTAATTGTGCCAAGACAGGATGAAGCACCTTTGAGACTGCTGTGCAGTTTCCAATGGTAACAAACCTGCCCTGCAAAGAAGTGCTTTTTAAGAACAAACGGGATCATCCAAAAACTATTGTCACAATTGAAGGGAAATGAGAGTAGAATGTAGTCGTCTTTAGTTTTAAAGACCCTTCACAGTTTTAATGCTAAAAGGTGTTGGTTCATGGTGTTGAATTGACTCAAAATGGCTTGCTTCTGAAGCTAAACAGGGTTGGTCATGGTCAGTCCCCGGGTGGGAGACCAGATGCTGCTGGAAGTGGTGTTGGAGGGCCAGTAGGAGCACCCTTTCCTCTGGTCTAAAAAAAATATTCTAATTCCCCAGGGCAGTGATTGGGGACATTGCCCTGTGTAGGGTGCTGTCTTTCAGATGGGATGTTAAACGGATGTCCTGACTCTCTGTGGTCATTAAAGATCCCATGGCACTTATCGTAAGAGTAGGGTGTTAACCCCGGTGTCCTGGCTAAATTTCCAATCTGGCCTTCATACCATTGCCACCTAATCATCCACAGCTTACAATTGGCTCATTCATCCCTCTCCCCTGTAACTATTCCCCAGGTTGTTGCTGTAAATGAGAATGTGTTCTCAGTCAACTTACTGGTAAAATAGTAATACAACTTTCAGTTTGGCTGAATGTCGTTGTATTGACAGAAAAGCTGTTGACATTAAACATGTTGTGAGGTGACTTTCCTTCAGACTGTGACCTATGACGGTCACACTGGTCTCCAGAGAGTGAGTGACTAGAGCCTCAGGGCCTTGTACTATAAGATGCCTCTTTCTGAAAAAAGTATATTTCTTTGTATTTTCATTGTTGGACATATGACTTAACACCAGGAAATCAATTTTTATTTAGGAAATATGTTCCCAAGTATTCTCATGCGTTATAGATGTTTGAAATGTTTTAGTGAAATATATTATATCCGTTTGGGCTTCTTGTGGTCAATTTGCAGTCTACAAATTATTTTATTTTTATGCTCCAGAACCCAGACCAGCCGCTCAATCGGTCCGCTGCTGATTAGTGTTGACAATCCCTGCTGTAGAAAGTACCCCCACAGTTGTCACATGTTGCCTTACACCCTGGACTATCAATCCACCCCCTTTTACTTTGATCAATTAAACCGTGCTGGATCATGAGATTTAATGCTGATTTCAAGGAAGTGTTTATACAGGGCTCTGGCCTTGTGTGCAGGGAAGAGGGGATTCCAGTGAGCTCACTATCAAAGCACTCCAAACAGGAAATGTCACCACGTCTTACTTCCCCACAGAAAATGAGATGTGCCATGTGTGGGTGTCCTGATAACATGATGGAAACCTGTGTTCAGGATTGGTTTGTGGAATGTTTTGAGTATCAGTTTGCCTCCCCCAAGGCATTCATTATGTTTGCACAAGTGTATGGTGATGGGGAAAATAATAGAATATAATACAAGGAGCTATGAGGCCTCCCGGGTGGCGACGTGGTCTACGGCACTGCAGTGCTACTGTAGCTGTGCCACTAGAGATCCTGTTTCAAGTCCAGGATCTGTCACAGCCTGCTGCGACCGAGAGACCATGCACAATTTGGCCCAGCGTCATCCGGGTTAGGGGAGGGTTTGGCCGGCAGGGAAGTTCTTGTCCCGTTGCCCACTAGCGACTCCTGTGGCGGACCGGGCGCAATGCACGCTGACGTTGTCGCCAGGTGTACGGTGTTTCCAACACATTGGTGTGGCTGGCTTCCGGATTAAGTGGGCATTGTGTCAAGAAGCAGTGCGGCGTGGCTGGGTTGTATTCCGGAGGACCCACTGCTCTCGACCTTCTCCTCTCCCGAGTCCGTACGGGAGTTTCAGCAACGGGACAAGATTGTAACTACCAATTGGCTACCACGAAATTGGAGAGAAAAAGGGGTAAAATTTAAAAAGGAACTATTTTCCTCCCTTGGATTCAGTTTGGTGAGGTGTTGCGCTAAACCCTTTCTCTTCCATATTGTTTACGTTTTTCATGAAATGTGTAGCTCTGTCAATGTTCTGAGGTGACTTCCTCATTTCCGTCAGCTGCACTGGTCTAAGATTGTATGCGATCAAGGAAGTCGATTTTTAGCAATCTACTTATTATAGGTGAGTGCAGACAAAGGAAAGGAAGCCATTTGAGAGTAATGGGACCAACCAATTTCAGTAGTATTGACTATAATGTTTCTAGAACAAAGGGGATAAGATGGGTACAAACTGTTGGTAATAAATGTAGCTCCACCCTCAACCAAAGCTCCTTGAAGTAAAACATGTCACCCCAAATGTGCAGGTTTAGGCGACTGGAACCGGGCACAAGGCCTCTGACGATTATTGCTTTCCCCTATGCAGTTCTTTCATGTCTTTACATATTGAGGAGGTAGTTAGGTGCTAGGGGAGATGGAAATGTAACTTTTCAAAGACTACAGATGTGTTACACGAAATGTTTGTTCTCTCTCGATCTCTCCCTCTCTCTCTCTCTACAACAGAGAGAAGATGCAGGCCCAGGAGCTCCTGAGACAGCTGCGGATCCCAGAGTTGGAGGATGTGCGCCAGTACATGCACAGCCTGCCCACCAACATGCTGATGGGTGTGGGCGCCCTTGCTGCCCTCACCACCTACTGGTACGCCACGCGGCCCAAGGCCCTCAAGCCGCCCTGCGACCTCAACATGCAGTCAGTGGCCATGGCGGTAAGGGAACGTTTTCGTTACTTCTATTTCTTTATGTTCAAATCCCAGTGTGCCCCTTTTTTAAAAAATGTTCCAGCACAAGTCCAAAGAGCATAGGTTTCCTTTGTTTCTGAGACAACTTGTCTAACAGCATAGGAGGAAGTGATGAGGAAATAATGGCTGGATTTGTCATCAAAAAAAGGCTACACGTGACAAAAGACAACTGTCTATAGATGCATCAGTCTTCATTACTGTATGGCATTGTACTTGTCCACAGTAAGTTATTCTTGTGTACATTTCTAAAGAGTGTTGTAATGTTAACTTGGTTTAAGGCGGTTCAAAAGTTCAGACCGTTAATATGGGTGCTTTGGAAAATGTGTCATGTATTTTTAGTACTGTAGCCATTGGTTTGTGTCTGCACAGGTTAATATACAGGTTAATTTTATTAACAACACTTTGAAGTGGTGGACCAGATTTTTCTCTTTCTACTTTCAAAATATTATATCCCAGTAACGGAGTAGGAGGCCAGACAACAAGTGTGCTTGTCTGAGCATGTAGTTTAGATTTTTGAGTGAGTCACTGATTGTGTGTACTAGTACAGATTGAAGCATTTTACGGGACTCCCCCGATTTCAATTGGATACCAAGTAAGTCCCTGTATTTATCTTGCTTAAGAAGTGAGATTAATGGGTGTGTGTGAGTGAGTGCACACACCCCGGTGTTGGCAGTGGGAAGACTTGAGAAATCTGTTCCTGCTCTGACCTACGTAAACACAAGAAGTTCTTTACTGTGCCAGCACTGCATTCCTACAGTCCTCATCTGTTATTGTGTGTGTGTGTGACGACAATGAAAATGTGTAATAGAATTGTGTGGTGTAATGAAAAACACTAGTGTCTTCGTTCTTTCAGCCAGCCCTCTATTCAACGTACAATACAAAGTCATTATGCAGGCCGATAATCATATCATGATTCATTACCAATGGTAAATACTGGGGTGGGGGCAGTCTTCTCTTCCAGCATCTGCTGCTTGTTTTTCTATGTGACGTTTGAAAAGGTAAAAAGTCCGTCTTTGTCTTGTTTGAGAAGATGTAGCTGTGGTTTGAACACAAATACACTAACCCTAATGATATACAGTTCTCAAAGCTGGTCCCAAGGAGGACCAGGGTGGAATTACACTCTAGACACTGATTTTGGGTCAGTTTGACCAGTTTAGCATTTTCCCTAGAAATGTTTAAGTTTTGGATTGGGTGAGAGGAAGCTGATCCTAGTTCTGTACCTTGAGGAAACTTCACCCAGAGCGGAGAATCTGAGAGACCACAATATAACTGGGCCTGTCAGCATGGGCCCCTTTGTCACCATGACAACCATCTAGGCTGTGTTCTATTCCAGAGAAATAGCCACCACTCCTCACTCACCCCCTCTGTCCTTGTTCACTCCACTTCACCCAGCTACAACTTGCCTCTTCTCTGCCCCCCTTCACTCGCACTCATTCACTGAGTGGAAGGTGACCAGTTTCTCTAACCTCAGCCACCCCAGGTAGCCTAGCTAGCTTTACCCTAGCTTTATTTAGTCACTTCAGATCCTCAAAGGGGGAGTGAGCTAGGGCAGGTGGGTAGGAAACAACAATTTTCTGCAATGAAAAGCAGGCTTGGTGTTTTGTCTAGTGCAGCTGTGGCCAACAGAGCGCATAGCAGTTTTTAGTCGTTTTTGTTGTTTTGCTCTGTGGTTGATGGCTGCAGAAACGGATTGGCCATAGGGCAGTTAAGACAAATGCCAGATGGACTGGTCCACCTTAAACCCGTGGACATTTGTAAATATATGTTTTGCATAGAATTTTATGCTAATTTGGTTAATAATGGGGGCCCAAAAGAAAAAATGGGCCAAAGTATCTGGTCAAATTTGGGGTTCTTGGAGGGAAATGATTGAGGAGTAGGTATTGATAGAGAGGAGAGGGAAGGAGTTTGATGTACACACTACAGTTTCCCCACCCTTAATACTCAAAACAAATAATTGTGTTCCTTAAATAAAAAGGTTAACTAAATAAAACATTTAAAGAATTAAAAAATAAATGAGTATACTGATTTTTGAAATGCGCTATGTAACCAAAAGTATGTGGACACCTTGTTGAACATCTCATTGCAAAATCACAGGCATTAATATGGAGTTGGTTCCCCCTTGGTCTCCATTCTTCTGGGAAGGCTTTCCACTAAATCTTGGAACATTGCTGCGTCATTCCAATTAATCTCGAAGGTGTTTGATGGGGTTGAGGTCAGGGCTCTGTGCAGGCCAGTTAAGTTCTTCCACACCGATCTTGGCAAACCATTTCTGTATGGACTTCGCTTTGTGCGCTGGGGCATTGTCATGCTAAAACAGGAAAGGGTCTTTCCCAAACTGTTGCCACAAAGTTGGATGCACAGAATTCTCTAGAATGTCATTGTATGCTGTAGCATTAATATTTCCCTTTGCTGGAACTAAGGGGCCAGGCCCAAACCATGAAAAACGGCCCCAGACCATTATTCCTCCTCCACCAAACTTTACAGTTGGCACTATGCATTCATGGCAAGTAGCGTTCTCCTGGCATACGCAGAACCCAGATTTGTCCGTCTGACTGCCAGATGAAGAGTGATTCATCACCCCAGAGAACGCGTTTCCACTGCTCCAGAGTCAAATGGCGGTGAGCTTCACAACACTCAGCCAACGCTTGGCATTGCGCATGGTGATCTTAGGCTTGTGTGCGACTGCTCGGCCATGGAAACCCATTTCATGAAGCTACCAACGAACAGTTCTTGTGCTGGTGTTGCTTCCAAAAGCAGTTTGGACCTTGGTAGTTAGTGTTGCAACCGAGGACAGACAAAAAAAAATTCCGCTTTAGCATTCGCCGGTCCCGTTCTGCGAGCTTGTGTGTGCTTCCACTTCGCGGCTGAGCCGCTGTTGCTCCTAGACTTTTCCACTTGACAATAAGAGCACTTACTGTTGGCTGGGCCAGCTCTAGTAGAACATTAATGTAAATTACTTGTTGGAAAGGTGGCACCCTAGGATAGTGCCACGTTGAAAGTCACTGAGCTCTTCAGTTAGGCCATTGTACTGCCAATTTTTGACTATGGATATTGCATGGCTGTGTGTTTTGATTTTGATACCTCTCAGCAATGGGTGTTGCTGAAATGGCCAAATCCACTCATTTGAAAGGGTATCCACACGTGTTTGTGCGTATAGTGCCTTCCGAAAATATTCAGACCCCTTGACTTTTTTCACATCTTGTTTTCGTTACAGCCTTATTTCAATATGGATTATAAAAAACCCTCAGCAATCTACACACAATACCTCATAATGACAACTTGAGAATAGGTTTTTATAAATTGTTGCTAATTAATTACAAAAAATGCCATTTTTACTTAAGTATTCAGACCCTTTTCTATAGGACTTGAAATTTGATCTCCGGTGGATCCTGTTTCCATTGATCATGCTTGAGATGTTTCTACAACTTGATTGAAGTCCACCTGTGGTAAATTCAATTGATTGGACATGATTTGGAAAGGCACACACCTGTCTACATAAGGTCACACAGTTGACAGTGCATGTCAGCGCAAAAACCAAGCCATGATGTCGAAGGAATTGTCCATAGAGCTACGAGACAGGGTTGTGTCAAGACACAGATCTGGGGATGGGTACTAAAAAATGTCTGCAGCATTGAAGGTCCCAAGAACACAGTGGCCTCATCATACTTAAATGGAAGAAGTTTGGAACCACCAAGACTCTTCCTAGAGCTGGCCGCCCAGCCAAACTGAGCAATCGGGGGTGAAGGGCCTTGGTCAGGGAGGTCACTCGGACAGAGCACTAGAGTTCGTCTGCAGCGCTCCACCAATCAGTCATTTATGGTAGTGGCCAGACGGAAGCCACTCCTCAATAAAAGGCACATGACAGCCCACTTGGAGTTCTCCAAAAGGCACCTAAAGACTTTCAGACCATGAGAAACAAAATGTTCTGTTCTGATGAAACCAAGATTCAACTCTTTCGCCTGAATGCTAAGCGTCACGTCTTGAGGAAACCTGGCACCATTCCTACGGTAAAGCATGGTGGTGGCAGCATGCTGTGGGGATGTTTTTCAGGGACTGGGAGACTAGTCGGGATCAAGGGACAGCTGAACAGAGCAAAGTACAGAGATCCTTGATGAAAACCTGCTCAGGACCTCAGACTGGGATGAAGGTTCACCGTCCAATAGACAACGACCCTAAGCACACAGTCAAGACAACGCAGTGGCTTTAGGACCATTCTCAATGCCCTTGATTGGCCCAGCCAGAGCCTGGTCTTGAACCTCTCTGTGAGACCTGAAAATAGCTGTGCAGCGACGCTCCCCATCCAACCTGACAGAGCTTGAGAGGCTCTGCAGAAAAGAATGGGAGAAACTTCCCAAATACAGGTGTACCAAGCTTGTAGCGTCATATCCAAGAAGACTCGAGGCTGTAGTTGCTGCCAAAGCTGCTTCAACAAAGTACTGCGTAATGGGTCTGAATAGTAATATTTTCATTTTTTATATTTGTTATAAATGTACACTTTTTTGCTTTGTCATTATGGGTGTGTTTATAGATTTAGGGGGGAATTTTTTTTTTTTTTTAGAATAAGGTGTAAGAATGTGAAAAGTCAAGGGGTCTGAATACTTTCCGAATGCACTGTATAATGTATGTTCAAAGATTCATCCACCCAGGACTTATCCATCAACATTGCGGCATATGCATTGTAAGTCACAGGCTTCATTAGGAAATGTGTTGCTTATACCCACAATAACAATCCGGACATCCTACCCCAACCAAAATCCCTGAATAAATTAAGATATCTGTACAATACTGAGAGCTTGTTCTGCAGGGGTCAATGTCAGCAGAACGAACCCCACTGACTCGTGGCACGTGACTCGTACAAGGCAAGCAGTTAAGAGCTCTGTAAATCTATTAGGGCCACAAAAAGACAACACATATGTTCGACAGCTAACTCTTGTTGCATGTGGTAAGGACTACAGACTACAAAAGCAAATCTATCTGTGCGGTTCCCATAGAAGCCTCCCCCTCAGACAAGCTTAACACAGTCTATGGTCAATTTGAGGCAGAAAATACCGAGCCATCCTGGAAGACTCTCGCTGCTCCGGATGTCCAGATGTTTTTGTTCACTGAGGCTGACGTGAGAAACTCTCGAATGAATTAATAAATACTCAGTCGCCTGTCATGATGGCTTCCCTGGCCAGTGTGCTGACCAGCTGGTGGGTGTCTTCTCTGACATTTTCAACCTGTCCCAGGCTATAGTGCCCACCAACTTTTTAAGGAGGCAACCATTGTCCCGGTGCCCAAAGAAAAACTAGGTGACATGCCCAAGAATCTCACCTCCGTCATTAAGTGCTTCGAGTGGCTGGTCATGGCCCACATCAAGGCCAGAATGCCAGGCACACTCCAATTTGCCTACCGCTCCAACAGATCCACAGAAGATGGCTTTTTCATCACTATGTACATGACAATAACACATCTGGACAATATGAACTCCTGTGTGAGAATGCTGTTCATTGACTACAGTTCAGCATTTAAATATTTTGTCCTGGCAATTCAACCTCTAAATGGCACACCTGCACAATCCATGTCTCCGTTGTCTCAAGGCTTAATCCTTCTTTAACCTGTCTCCTCTCCTTCATCAACACTGATTGAAGTGAATTTATTAAGGGATCATAGCGTTCACCTGGTCAGTCTGTCATGGAAAGAGCAGGTGTTAATGTTTTTGTGTGCTCCATTCATGCAGTTTTATATTCATGCTACACTCACAGATCACAAATACTGCTACCAGGCTCAATTTATATACTTGCACATCCTTCTCCAATACACATGTAAATATTAGACTAAATTGTGCCTTCCTGTATTATACTTTCTGTTCATATTCTTATCTTTTATTGTTTACTTGTTGAAGGAACATGCATTTCGTTATATGTATAACACAGGTTTCCCATACGTATGACTAATAATGTGAACCCATGCTATTTGGAGCATGCTAACATGGGTCCTAACATACATATTGTTTTGCA